>NC_141148.1:36586041-36786041 GCF_053477565.2 Lygodium microphyllum
TCTAATATCAATGATCAGAAACAGTGAGTGATCTAACCATCAGCGATGGTCTCCTTGGCGGAAGCTTTCCCTGTTTGTAGCTGTCGGCCACCAGGGACATTTCGCTTAGAGCAGGAGATGAAGGTTTGCATCGACCGCTTGAGGTCACATACATAGACTGGAAGGGTTTTCGGGTCGCCTCTGTAGCATCATGTCCCTTAGAGAGGTTCCTTCGACTCTGAGGAAATACTATGTTTCCCTGGTTCTCCTTGTCCGAGGCATACTCTTCCTCCGAGCCAGCTCTACCAAGAGAATCCACTTTCGATTCGGGTTCCGTTACGCATGCGCTTTCTTTCAATCTGGAGGGAGCTCGACCAGATGGTAGAAGTGGACTACTGTTACTTTGCGGAGGCATCGGGGGCGCAGACGGAATTATATGTACGGGAAGGGGAGGTGCAGAAGGGAAAGCTGTGGCGCTTTCTTCTTCAAAACGAGAGGCTGGCAGTACTATCCCGGGAGGGACAACTGAAGCAGCGCTAGCAGACGTGAAAAGGCGGGGAGGAGGTTGAGCTTTGCATCGTCGAAGCCACAAGCGAGAAGAATCAGGATTTGCTCCATTTCCAGTTTGCTTCCTACCTTCAGGACGAGAGATTTCCTGTTCTGTGGCAATTTCCACAACCGTGTTCCCTAACATTTCTTCAATATGCAGCGGTTTTTCAATAGAATTAGGACGAGGTACGGTCTCATTTTTCCTGGGAGACGGAGAATACCGACTCCCATGCACCAGAGTTCTCCGAGATAATTCTTTCTGAACGGTGGGCGATGGAAATTTGATGAAATGGATTTCTGCAAAAGGTGTGCGGCTCAATGTCTGCTGCTTGTTGATCTCCATACTAATGCTCGTATTTTCATTCGAACAGGATGCAGCGGGAAAGGTACCGACGGTATCCTCGTTTAGGAATGGTCCTTCGATCTCGGCAGGACTCCTTTCCGGATCAGATGTTGGAGGAACAACAGACAAACAAATGTCCCAGAAGGGAATGCGACTTCCATTTTGATGCTCATATTTCATAATGCTTCTTTCCGCAGCTTGAGAGGTCGATGAGCAAGAAGTGGCCACGAGATTTTCTGTCTGCTCAATGTTCAGGATGTTGTTGTTCTCCTCAACCTTGATGTCACGCAGAAAGCAAGACAAATCTCCCTGAGCAATTCACACGGCTTCCACAGATGAGCACGATCTAAGAATTCGATAACACATAACGGCAGGTGCAAGTGGTTCTTACTGTTTCACAGATGCCGCCGGAGGTAGTGCTCATAAGCGATTGCGTCACATCCCATGCATTTAACTGTCTTTCGAAGTTTGTAGATTCTGATCTCATGTCGTTATGTTCTGAGTTCTCTCCATCGCTAATTGTCTGAGGCGGAAAGAGCCATTGGACTTTGTACGTACGAGAAGATGCCCCGAGATTTATCGAGTCGCCTTCCTTTGCCATAACAGAAACAAGCGCAGGTGCCTGCTTGCCATTGATCCAAGTTCCATGAACTGCATTGGAACGGGCATTGAAACAGAACGAGCTTAACAAGCAAATCGACCGGAGAATAAATTGAGACATTCATTATTACTGGAAGCATTCCTCAGAACTGAAAGTGAAAGCTATCAGGGGACTTGCTAGACAAAGCGTTGGTCACCTGGTTTGAACGGGATCAAGGAGGGCCTAAACATCCTCTTCAGAACAGGCCAAGATTAGTTATTGTGTATAACATGCTAATGCGATATACTGTATGCAAGGTCAATTCAAGAAAAGGAAACAAGATTCGAAATGTTCGATCATACGGTGCATACAAACACAGGCAACGATACGATTCAAGAAGAGAAAAAGATAAGACAGCGTTCAAAATTCTTGTCCAGAGAAAGGCTTGACGGTGCGGCTATCACCATAGCTTTAACGGTATGGCATCACTGTAGCTCCTCACCGTAGCTTTAGCGGTATGGCATTACCATAGCTCCTCTCATCAATACGCACTATCTTACTCTAAGTCAGGATAGAACCAACAAGAGCGCAGGCACAGTAGCTTGCCTGAATCTAAGTCGGTGAGCAGGACCTCGCGACTGTGGTGCAGAAGGCGGATTTCGCAATGGTGGCGGCTGACGCTGGGGTGGGAGGCGAGCACATCGCAGCTGGTATGTCGGCCCAGGACGACGCACTTGTAGCCGTCGAGGCAGAAGGAGTCGACCAGAGCTCCGTCCTTGAAGATAGTGAGGAAAGGGGAGGCAGGAGATATGGGACGAGCCGCCATGGGAGGAGAGGAGGGAAGGCCGGACAACCACTGTTGATCAGCCGCTCTCTAATGATCGATCAGGGCATTGTATAAGTAAAATCTTTGGTGACCAAAACCTCCATGGCCATACTTGTGAGAGAGAGAGAGAGAGAGAGAGAGAGCAGGCAGGAGAGAGGGGAGTGTGTCTCGCTCTCTCTTCTACCCAACGTTCTAAGAACGTTTCAAATTTCTTTGTTCGTTCATCATTTTTGCCCCACCAATCCAAGTGGCGAGTATTTTTTTATTTTATTCCTTCTCCTACGAGACGTTCTATGAACTTCGCAAGAAATTTTGGACAAATCTACTCCATATATTACTAGCGTTCCCGGCGCGCTTCGCGCGCAAGGAACGCTATCCCGCTTCGCGGCCACGAAGCGGGCTGCATATCGCACGGCAGCTTCAGTTCCCTATCGCACAGTGGATAATGCTATCACAAAAACATCACATGCTTTACTCTCCTCTACTCACAACCCTCTATCCCTCATCCCCCCTCTCTATCCACACTCACTCACTCACTCAATCACTCTCAACCTCTCTCTTTCTCTCTCTCTCTCTCTCTCTCTCTCTTACACACATGTATAAAAGACCAAATATGCATTTGCATCAAAAAGTACATAGACTCATATATACATGCAATGACCATGCATCAAACTTATAGACTTGTATCTATACTTGCTCTACACAACAATTAGAAACAACTTGTATCCATAGATGTTACAATGAGAAATAACATTCCTACAGTGAAACGAACCACAAATAAAAGATATATGAGCCACACCACAAATTTAAGTTTGTCCAAGCATTGCATGCAAACTCTCAGTATTAAAAACCCACATGGGTGAAGCAAAGCCCGAAACCAAAGTTTCTTCTAGAGATTGCACCAATAACCTTGCATATCAACAAACCACAAAGTGTCACTCCTTGATTGTGCCTATGCATCTACATCCAAATGTTACAAAAAAATTTACAATTCCCATAAGGTCTAACCAAAACGAAGCTTTATTTTCTTTGAGAAATAACTGGGAAATTTTCCACTCTCCAGTATAGCATGGCAAGGCGAAGCAAGTCCGATCGCCACTCTTCGTCTTGTTGATGGTACAGGGGACTTAACATTAAAACAGCAATACCTGCTATGCGCAATAGCTAGAAGTAGATCTACATGATCATTCAATGTTACAATCAGAAATAACATTGCTACGCTAGAATGAACCACAAAGTGTAAGCATATCCAAGCATCAAATACAGATAGGTGAAGCAAAGCCCAAAACCAAATCTTGCTCCAGAGCCGAAAACTTGGTACCATAAATCCAAGTATCAACAAACCACGAAGTACCACTTCTTGATTACACCTATGATAAATAGATATAGATACATCTACATCCAAACACTACGAAGATGTTGAAACTTTCCATCGGGCCTAACCAAAATGAAGCTTTCTTTTCTTTGAGGAATCATTGGGAAAAATTCCATTCTCCAACACAACATGCTCAGGAGAAGCAAGTCCCATTGCCACTCTTCGTCCCGGTGATGGTACAGGGGACACGATAGTCTTTCCTCTCTTTCTTATGCCTAAAATTTCAAAAGCTCACAACGTAAACATGAACACATCCAACAATTGATAAATATCACTTAACAGTGGAATAACAATACATGGCTTAATACTTGCAAACCACTTGGTAGGCACTGTCACAGCTTGATGTAGCGTCACAAAACAACTGAGGTCCTTAAATTCATATGCTGGCCACCCCCTCGGTAGTTTATCAATGTGAGATCGCCGAAACCTCTTGTCTTGCTCAGCTTCACCCACATGCACTCGAAAGCACTGAGTATACCCATAATGCACCATCTCAATAAAGACTGGAAGTAAAATCTCTATGTTGACATCATCATACAAACGCTCAATGACCCTTGCAAGCGTTCTTCTTATAATATCATCTGTTGTCACTACGCGCAAGTCACACTGCAGTTCCTTCTGATACTCAGAAGCTGGATAATAATCCCAGCTTGGAGTAGGCATCTGCAAAAGTCAAGCAAACACTTATATACAGTATATGCCAACTAAGTACAACTTTGAGGCTATCTCACATACACACCAAGCAAGGACTACAAAGCCATCAAAATTCAATAGATACATCTCTAGAAAAATTCATCTCCATATGCATCTTTGCAAAAAAGCAATGCACCTCATTGCATCTTCTGAAGTACCTCCTTGTACACAATGTTCGTCGTGACATTCATAGTGCTTCCATCCTCATCCAATAATACCCTCACACCGCATGAGGATTTCACCCTTGAAAATGCAACATACAACTGTCCATGTGTAAATACTGGTGTCTTTAAGTAAAGACCAACAACAGACAATGCCTGGCCTTGCAACTTATTGATCGTCATAGCAAACGCCAATCGAATAGGAAATTGTCTCCGCCTCATAGCAAATGGAAATTGCAAGGTGCTAGGAATAAAAGTGATCCTAGGAATAAAAACTCGTTCCCCTACATTTGTCCCTATTATTATTTCAGCATTTATCACCTTCTTATTGAATGCCTTACACATCAACCGTGTACCATTACACAAACCTTTTGCTGGATTTAAGTTCCTAAGCAGAATAATAGGTGCATTCATCTTTAGCAACAATAGATGGGGAGGAAATCCACCTCCAAGATCCAGTGTATTTAAATACTCTATAGAGTACAAAAATGAGCTATCATCCGTCTCTGCAATTGAATCCGCACTATAGTACTGTATAACCTCTCCTGGCATCGATTGCAATGCACAATGATTCAAAGAAGCCACCTCTGTATTCCGCGCTGCAAGTATAGCACGCTCACTAAAATATGCCCCAAAGTCTCTCACCGCGGACACATCACCGTACACACTATTAACCAAGGTTTCAATAGAGCACCCTTTCAATACCATGCTAGATGGAATATGTAACTTATCACAATTCTCCGTAATACCCACTCCATCCCCTATCCCTTGAATCCAAGCAACAAATCCATTATCCATTACACCACCAACAGTTGACATCCTCATATTCCCAGACAACCTTAGCACCTTAACATACTGCCATAAATGAGAGCAACATAGTGCCGCATTAGCAATATCTTCATGGGAGCCCTTCATCACGGGCAAGATTTGCCTAAAATCACCCCCAAGCAAAGTAACCTTTCCACCAAATGGTTTATCACAGCTCATAATATCTCTTAAAGTTCTATCAACAGCTTCAAATGCAAACTTGTGCATCATGGGAGCCTCATCCCATAAAATAAGGCTCGATTGCCTGAACAGTTGAGCAAGATTGCTCTGAACAGGAATATTACATGTGGATCAATTACATAGATCCAATGGAATTTTAAATCTCGAGTGAGCAGTACGACCGCCCTGCAGAAGCAAAGCAGGAATGCTAGATGATGTCATTGCCAATGCTATATGACCATCACTGCGCAACCTAGCAAGCAAGCACTTGTAAAGAAACGTCTTTCCAGACCCACCGGAACCATCCAAAAAAAACATCCCCAAAGTTTCCACCAATGGCACCTATAATTGCATTATATGCAATCCTCTGTCCATCATTCAACATTGCCTCCATACAAACACAAACTCTACGTTGCTCCAGTATATCATATGCATATTCATCTTCTAAAAGAGAGTTAGAACACAACTGAGAATCTGTTCGATGAGGTTCTGGCAATCCATCAAAGTCAGACAATCTTCGCCCATGTTGTTGCAAAAGATCCTGAAGATGCAATAAAGCCCTCTTTGATGCCTCTTGTTGTAGAACTGCAGAAGATATATGCACATGCTCTAGCTGTAACTTATACAAAATATCCTCCACCATCGGTGACATAAACCTATCCTAGAGCTGACCAGGATGCGCAGGCTCACAGAAGACCAAAATTGCAGCAAACAAAGCATGCAACTCGACACCAATTTGTATAGATGCAGCCTCTTCCAAGCACACAACACACTCATCATCACCCTCTAACATGCCCTTTGCAATGCAGGCTTCCTTAAAGGTGTTGTACACCACGTTGCCAACAGTATGTAAATCATCAAAAGACATACATCCTGGAGACACTGTCAAGAGTATTCGCAAGTAATAACGCTCACCAGATGTGGGTGTCACAAAGTATATTCGACCACACGTATTTCCACGCTTTCTCTTCGTCCATACCTTTCGTTTGGCATTCCACACCCAATACACCGGGAAGTCTTGATACCGAATAGCTCGAGCCTCTAGATGAATACGATTGCACACAAACCATTCCGTAAGAGTAGTTTTCCTGATATCTTCATTCTGCATAACATCTGATATATTGTCTGTATCTTGAAACACCACATAATTCTCATCAGGCAAGTGCACCTGCAACCGTTGTATATCAGGCTTCTCATTGTGCAATGCATAGTCATATATTCGCCAACACGCTTCCGAAGCAGAAACATACCGTGCATCTAAATAACTCTCGATCTCATCCACTTCACGAATGGTCGTACCATTTAACCCTGAGTTTCCAACAAAAAATTTAATCGTTGCACGATCATGTCCCTTGTATATATACTTATACAAATACTTAACAGCTGCCACCGTTGAGCACACCTCAACATTTATATGTGCATTGTATTTTTTACTCAAGTACGGATTGTATGGAACAATCCATCGATTATCAATAGTATTACCCTTTATTGTGACTGTCTTTTCATCATCTCGTCTTCTATAAATAGGATAGCCAAAGCTATCAACAGTTGTTACATTCACAAACCTCCAAGGGAATTTTTTAGTGCATCGACCATTGCGCATGCAAGGACTCTTGGGATTCATTACACCGCAAGGACCATGGACATTGCATTTTGAGATAGTTTCAAAAAAAGCTGAAAACTTTGCTCTATCAGGAAACTCAGCACAAACAAATCTATCATAATGGCATGCTTCAGAGGGTTTAAAAGGCTGCTCCAAAATTAGCAAAGTATGAGAATGTGGTAGCCCCCGCTTTTGAAACTCAATCACACTAACATAGCCTGCAACATTTCCAAATAGATTCCTTTTCAACAATGTATGCATCATATCAGCATGTTTTTTATGGAATACCCGAGCAGTCAAATCAGGACGATCATAAGCAATCTGTCCAAGCAACAAAGCATTAGTTATCTCTAACCACTTTGGATTACATGTCATCGTTATAAACAGATCTGGTTTTCCCTTACTTCGCACTATAGCCATGGCATCTTGATACAACTGATACATGTGTCTTGGGCCACCAGTAAAAGAAGACGGCAAAACCACCCTTTTTCCAATAGAGGCACCAACAATCCCCATGGGCCCATCATCCATCACTCCCACCATATCTGCTAAGCCCTTATAAACTTCCGAGCGTAAAACTGATTGATTTTGATGACACCAAGATAACCTACATTGCTCTATACTACAATAAGCATCAACAATAAATTGTTGCAACAATCGGCCACCCTGCAACATGCACACCTCAGCATCCTCACGCACTTATAGTCGAAATGCATAAAATTGCATCTGAGTAACACAGTCCTAATTAGATAATCCATGTATATTAATTGGAACATTAACACCACTATAAGGTACCTTTACATGCCAACCATCATCACCCATAGGAAAAAGAAGAACGTATAGCATTGGCATATATGCCCTATGTAAGTTTGAAATAGCAATACATCGTCCATCCCGACTATAAACATGTATGTCTCAACGATCAAGAGTATTCTCATCGCCTTGTCCTGGCATGATAGCTGCAACCTCAATTGCCACTGGAGCTGAGTATTGTCTATTAGCATGTTGAACCCCAAAAATAGTCATTCTCAAATCATGCAAGGGATTGTTTTGCAATTGCATACCCACGGATCTAAAAGCTTGTGCATATACATTGTGCATATGCATCATAGACTGAAGCTCCCCAAGCAAGTTTGGCAATAAATTAGGCATAATATCCAACTGATTAGATAACTCATGCTCAATATCATAAACATAAAGTTGTGCAAATCTTGGCCTTTCTTGTCATTGCACATTAGGAATCAAAGGGCCTATACGATGATAAATGGAGCCGTGCACTCTAAAGGTATAAGAATTTCCCACAACAGACAAAAGCTCATCAACATTGGCACCAAGCGACACAAATGCAAGAGCACTATTATATGCTCGTATATTATTTTTAAATATTCTGCTTTGAGGATGCATACCATGCAACAAAACATGCAATAGCTGTGGTGGATATTGCAACCGTGGCAACATTACTTTTCCATTTCGACAACAATGTTTACCAAACAAAATTGACCCCTGCACTTGAGCCTCAGATCTCCACAATTTAGCCGAACATTGCTCACATATCTCAGAAAGACTCCCCATGGAATGCACAATCGGGTCTTGAAATAGCAATATTGTAGTTACAGGATGAATATCCATTGCAGGCAAAGCATGTAAAATGGAGCAAAACCCCCCATTTCGAGCACTAAAAGTTGGAGCATTATTGACAGGTGACTCAATAATCACAGCATCTCCTAAGTTTTGGTGATTTTCAACATCACAATTATAATCATTAGCAAACTGTTGCTCAACCAAACTGTGAAGTCCCTCACGAATCAAGCTATCATGATTTAGAGCCCCTCCTTGCAAAACATTCCGGCACTCAACTATAGTAGAACACATCTCTTTATACCCCCTCCGGTCATGTCTTGCCATTTGAGCCCTAAGCCTAGCAATCTGCTGTCGTCTATATCGTGTAGAGTTGAGTCTATGCCTGTGAATACGCAACACATAATCCCTGCTAGTTCTCTGACTATTTAATCCCATATTGTTGGTATTCTCACAAAGCCTACACATCAAGAGAAAACATGCATTCTTTCAAGCAGAGACTTGATTGGGATTAGTGTTTCCAAAAAGACTTAAGAGTAGAATCAATATAGAATCACATAATCGAAAAATAGTACGACAATTTAAATTAGCACAATCCTCCTATAACGTGCAAGGAACAATAGCAGTCAAAATTAGAATCATCACATATTTTTATATATTATATTCTATACAATTAGATATATCTAACCCAAAGATTTAAAAAAAAATTATATCCAACCAACGCGCAATCCCCGAAACTATAACTCAAACCCAAACATCACTCTTCAATATGAATGTGTAATAAACTATAAAACGTTAGGATTCTTAAATCAACGAACTTTTCTCTACACATTGCAAGACATAATAAGTATTTCTATAGATCAAACCTCAAGAAAGAGACAATATATATACTTAAAAATGAAAATGCATTTAATACTTACAAACTCTTGAAAAGAGAAAGAATACACAATCTTATTCCAATCCATAATAAGTACCTAGATATTGAAACGTATTTTACAGAGAATATTACTCTTTGATACATACTAAATTGCAAGACATAATAATTATATCTATAAATAAACTATAGATCTATGTTTACAAACTCTTTAAAAGAGAGAAGAATGCATCACCCCCAATAAATTGAACCAAACACTGGGGAGAGAGAGAGAGAGAGAGAGAGAGAGAGAGAGAGAGAGAGAGAGAGAGAGAGAGAGAGAGAGAGAGAGAGAGAGAGAGAGAGAGAGAGAGAGAGAGAGAGAGAGAGAGAGAGAGAGAAGAGAGAGGGACAGAGCGAAAGAGACATCACACAGCATTGTAGATACCCAATACTGTTTACTCAATTTAGTCTCGTTACAAAAAAAGATAGCACACACAATCACAAAAAAGCAGTGGCCCAAGCATTTCAATGTCTTCATAAGTGAGACAACAATAGATCATAACCTTCATCCAAATGTTGAAGAGAGAGACAGAGAGAGATCAAACCTCAAGAAAGAGGTATCACATCGTTACATCAAAAACAATACAATATAAGCTTTACAAAAAGGAAGCACACATAATCACAAAAAGAAACATTGGTCCAAGCACTTTCAAGTAAGATATAAGCGAGACGGTAATAGATGATAAGCCTCAACCAAGCAAATCCTCCTCAATTGTGACCGTTCATTTGACAACTCAATTGTTGTAGCAAGGCATTGAACCTATTAACGTTCATTTGGAACAGCAAGAACGGTAGTCGACAACCCCTCTGGAAAATCACAGGCTCGTGGTCATCTCCAAGCCCCCAAAATGATGCCCACATATCATTCAACAACAAATTCATCAACCTATTTGTCTCAGAGACAATTGCTGAAAGTTCCCTCACTTCACCGCCCAAACCACTCGAGACTTGTTGAAGAACACTCTGGGTGTGCTTTGTCTCGCACACAACACCATACAAATCCTTAGCTTGATCATGCAACTCTGCAGAGTAAATAGCAAGTGCATGATCGACACGTGTGGATAAACTCATCTGCAATTCCATCAACTCATTCATCTTGGTCTCGAGGCGTTTAAACTCCAAAGAACTTGAAGCAGCCTTTGTATTTCTTCGGGTCGTTGATGTCCTTGTGGATTTACTAACATGCCCTCCCTGTTGCCTTGCCACTTCTTTCATCTTTCGCACATTAACTTTATTCACTCCATTGAACTCCACATTTTGGCTGCAACAAAATACACAAATGACTATCTCCAAAAAAAAAAACACAATACCTTGGTAAAAATACAATTATTAGAATAACTATCTCCCATACCCATGCGAATGGCTCCAAGCAGGCAAGCGTCGAAGAGATGATGTTGTGGCTGTTTTCTTTGATTCAACCAAATCAATTGCATTCAATGGAGTCGAATGCACTATGTCTGGAACATCATCCATAGCTTTGCTTTATTCCATGATGACTACACGACACTTTCAATAGAGTATAAGAGTTCCAATAGAGAAATCTCAATCTCAAATCTCAAAGCCATTGAAGACAAACACATTTCCAACCGAAAACCACAAATCGAAAGTGTATTGGACTCAAAGACAAAAGAATAGTCATGCACAAACACATGTAAATAATCATGCATGAGCACATGACACTCACCAAATATATAGCCATGCCTTACCTCCTCTCCTCCAACTCTCTCTCTCTCTCTCTCTCTCTCTCTCTCTCTCTCTCTCTCTCTCTCTCTCTCTCTCTCTCTCTCTCTCTCTCTCTCTCTCTCTCTCTCTCTCTCTCTCTCTGTGCAAGCCCTACTAATAGATGTTTATTCGTGTCAAAGATGAATGAATACCAAGCTGAAAATATGAAATCTATATATAAACTATTCAAACAAGATTGAAAAATCTTAATAATTTGAAAGAGATAGACAATGCTTTTTAAGCTGGAGATTTTCATCAATCGAATAAAACACAACTCATTTAAAAAGTCTTGCAAAGATTATATATATCAAGCATGTGGCGATTTTCAATTTGAAAGAGATAGATAATGTTTTTCAAAATGGAGATTTTCAAGGACGCGCTTATGCAGCGATGACTCATCCAAGTTAACATTGCCAAAAACCTATCTAGATAAACTTTGAAAGAAGCAAATCGCACATCAAGGGCAATGCTCTCGAGTGAAAGGGAATGACCCCACACAGTGATTCATCTGGGTTAACATTGCCGAAAACCTATTAAGGGAAACTTTCAAAGAAGTAAGTTGCACATCAAGGGAAACGTTTTCATTCTTGTGAGCAATTAATTCACATACGCCATCCTCTATATGACCAGCACTGTCAATAAGATCTTTCATCTTCTCATCAGGATCATCGCTGGATCCAATACGTGGCCAATACTTTCGGATATGTTCATATATCTCCCCTATGTAACCCTTGATTTCTTCCAACTCATCCTGTATCCTCACCCCATCACAAAGGTTTCCTTCGTATTTCTCCTCCAAAATTCTCTCAATCCTTTATAGACGGCTATCAATGCTCTCACCAAGAGAAACTGAAGCCCTTTGACGTCGAAAGAGTGCCTTTACTTGCTTCTCAAGCCCATCCAAGCGATGAATGACTCTCAAAAAACTAATAGAACTTTCATATCCTCCAACATGCCTAAGTGCATGATGAACAGCCTTCTTCCTTATAACCTCTTTCCCTTTGCACACATTCGTTTGCACACTGGGAGCGCACTGCACAACATTTGCTACATACACATTTTTTTCCTCCATGCTGCGCAAAACACATGCGTCAACATCAAGGTGCATATCAACTATTCTTATCTTATATTCAAAATTAGAAACAGTGAAAAATCCTAGATGACATTAGATTAACTTCCAATGCATTAAATTCAAACATACGTCCATTAAACCACATGATTGACTACAATAGAATTTGCTATAGTAAGTAGCATCCAGAGTGAGGTTTCAATTTATTCATCCCACACATAAGACTTAAGTGGATCTTTAAGATGCATTTGGATTATTTGAAGCAAATTCTCATGGCTCCTATTTGAGAGATTAGGCTTTTTGTCACAATGGATGTATCCAGTCAAGGATCAAAGCCAACGCCACAATGACCAGTGAGTTGGTATTTTAGGTGGTACACTTAACATTGCATGGTGCAAACCACACAATATCCTTTCTTAGAAAATCATGCCCCAGGACAATGCAACATTCCCCACCCCTATCAATAAAACTATAATTCACACACTAAACAATCTCCTAAGTTTAAAAATGTCAATAACGGATTTTCAATGCCATGAAGGGTTACTACATCCATACCAACCCCACAAATAGCAATGAGTTCTCAAGGATAGTTGTACCTATATCTATATCTATATCTATATTTGTACCTATATCTATATTTAATGTCAATAACGTATACAGAGGGGGGAGGTGTAAATGGGATGAGAGATAGAGGGGTTGTGAGTAGAGGAGAGTAAAGCATGCGATGTTTTTGTGATAGCATTATCCACTGTGCGATAGCATGGCAGCTTCACTTCCCTTGCACCCCGCTAAGCGGGATAGCGTTCCTAGCGCGCTTCGCACCCGGCTAAGCGAGATAGCGTCCCTTGCGCGCGAAGCGCGCTAGGAATGCCAGTGATGGTATAAATTGGTATAACTTTACTATTCTAGTCATCTCTCTAGGTTTTGAAATCAAGTCATCAATAGTGTTCTATTGAATAGTGGATCTAGAGTTAACATCATCACTGTAGCCACTTGTAGAGATTTTGGGCTAATGAATTGGGAGCTAGTCGTCTTCTTAGTTCCAATGACAAATCAACAAAGAGTGCAGCCACTTGGCATCATTTGATTAGTTCTCATGGAGGTAGCCAAAGTGCCATTTGTTATTTCCTTGGTAGCACTCAACATGGAGCATGTAGGTGAAGATTATCACCTATTGCTCGAATAGTCCTAGTTGTGGAAAGTACGGACCGGTTACAATTGGAATTGTGACAGACTAACAATTCGTCAAGGTCACAATAAAATCCAAATCTTCTTAAACAAAATGCTACGTTTATCAGCAAATTGTAGACTGATAGTTATGGGGGGCATGACCGTTCAGGCAAGGAACGCTAGCCACTCCATGTCTTAAAACACATATCCTAAAACGTTTATTAGCAAGATAATAACAATAATAAAATAAGATAACAATAACAATAAACTAATATCTATATCTATCTAATCTAATATTTTATATCTATATCTATTTATCCATATATCTACATCTACATCTACATCTACATCTACATATTAATAATATAAAATATAAAACAATAATAATAGCAATAATATAACAACCAAAGGAACTAATTAAAATAACAAAACAATATTAATAACAATAATAATAATAACCAAATAATCAAACTAATTAAAATATAATAATAATAATAATAATAATAATAATAACAAACAACCAACTAAACTAATTAAAATTAAAATAATAAAACAATAAGAAAGACTAAGTAACTATTTTAACTATTAATTTCCATTTTATACAACTATAACTACAACTAAATCATTACTCACTACAACTAATAAATAAATAAAATATTAATAAACTAAGCCAACGATTAAAATAACAATAACAATACCACAATAAACCAACAATAAAAATAAATAGAATATAATATAATATAATAACTAACAATAACAAAGTTAAAATAACAACCATTAACAAAATAACAAAACTATATAGCTATATAGTTTTAATAGTAATAAAATAACACAATTTGTTGGTAATATAATACAATGTAATAACTATAACTAACAATAACACCAATAAATAAACAATACATTTAACTATTTAACTATTTAACATTCATTCACATTCACATTTACATTAACTATTTAACATTCACATCTACTATTTAACATTCACATTAACATTAACATTAACATTGACATTAACATTAACACATTCACATTCACAACCACATTAACATTCATATTCACATCCACATTAACATTCACATTCACATTCACATTCACATTAATAACTATTTAACATACACATTCACATCCATTCAAATATTCAAATTCAAATTCAAATAATAATAAATAATAAACTAAACCAATCAAAATCAAAATAAAATAAAATCTAAACCAATAAATAAATTAAAATAAAATAACAATAATAATACCACAATAAACTAACAATAAACAATAAATGGAGAATAATATAATATAATATAATAACTAACAATAACAATATAATAACACAATTTGTTGGTAATATAATACAATATAATAACTATAACTAACAATAACAAAGTTAAAATAACAACCATTAACAAAACTATACAACTATATCATAATAATAATAATAATAATAATAATAATAATAATGAAATCATCATCATCATTCATTCATTCATCATTATTATAAATATCTATCTAAACAACAATAAACCAATAAACAATACATTTAACTATTTAACTATTTAACATTCATTCACATTAACATTAACATTAACTATTTAACATTCACATTCACATTCATATTAACATTAACTTTAACTATTTAATTTAACATTTAACATTCAAATATTCAAATATTCAAATTCACATTCAAATAATATAAATAATAAATAAACTAAACCAATCAAAATAAAATAAAAACCAAACCAACAATTAAAATAACAATAATAATACCACAATAAACTAACAATAAACAATAAATGAAATATAATACAATATAATAACTAATAATAACAATGATAAAATAACAACCATTAACAAAACTATATAAGAATAATAATAATAAAATAAAATAACACAATTTATTGGTAATAAACACAACAATAATAATATATAATATATAATAAATAATACAATAACATCAATAATATAAAACAATAATATCTAAATCTAAATAACTATTAGCTATATTATTTATTTATAACTATTAACTAATAACTATTAGCTATATTACCTATAACATTAATTAACTACTAACTAGTAACTATTAACTATTAACTATTAACATAACCAAAACAATATCTAACTCTAAATAAAACAATACCAAAAACAACAACAATAAACTAATAACATCATAATCATATCATCATAACAATAAAATAATCTATAAACTAACAACAACATAAAAAACAAATCATATCTAAACAATAATAAATAATAAGATCATAATCATATCATCATAACATAACATAATTACTATTACAAAATAAATTATAACTAACATTCACATCCACTTCACATTTATTTACATTTACTATTTCACATCAACATTCACATTAATCAAATATTAACATTTAACATTCACATTATTTATTAAATATTAACATTAACATTCACGTTAACATTAATTAACATTAACTATTAATAACAATAACTTAACAACAATAACAACTTAACAATAATAATTTGTTTAACATAAACAATAAAATAATAACAAAAATAATCAATAATTTATTTAACATCAACAATCAACAATAAAAAAACAATAATAACAAAAGAATAAAAACAATAATAACAATAACTTAGCTAATTAATATTAATAATAAAAATAACTTAACTAATTATTATTAATAATTAATAATTAAGAATAATAACAATAACAATAACCATAATAATAATAAAAACAATAATAAAAACAATAAAATAATCTATAAAGTAATAAAGTAACTATATTAATTTAACATCAACAATCAACAATCAACAATAATAATAACAATAAAATAATCTATAAACTAACAACAAACTAAAAAACAATCTAACAACAAAATAATCTATAAACCAACAACAAAATAAAATAATAACATTAAAATAATCTATAAACTAACAACAAACTAAAAAGCATTCTAACAACTAAAATAATCTATAAAAACTAACAACAAAATAAAATAATAACAATAAAATAACAACTAAAATAATCTATAAAAACTAACAACAAACTAAAAAACAATCTAACAACTAAAATAATCTATAAACTAACAACAAACTAAAAAACAATCAAACAACTAAAATAATCTATAAACTAAATAACAACAAAATCAAATAATAACAATAAAAGAAAATAATAACAATAACTTAACTAATAATAATAATAACAATAAATATATTAACTAATAACTAATAAAAACTAACAACAAAATAAAATAATAACAATAAAATCTAACAACTAAAACAATCTATTAATAATATTAATTTAACACCAACAATCAACAATAATCAATAATCAACAATAATAATAATAATAAAATAATCTATAAACTAACTATATTAATTTAAGAATAAAATAATAAAACAATAACAATAATAACAATAAATATAATAATAACAATAACTTAACTAAGAAACTAACTAATTAACAATAACAATTAACATTAATTAACAATAACAATTAACAAAAGAATAACATTAATTAACAAAAGAATAACTTAACATTAAAAGAATAACGACAGCGGGTGGGACGGCAGCGGCGTGACGGCGGGTGTGATAGCGGGCGAGCGGGACGTCGGGTGAGCGGGAGGTCATGACGGCGGGCGTGTCCGGACGACGGGCGAGCGTGACGGCGGAAGGGACAGGACGCCAAGCGAGCGAGACGGCAGGCGGGAGGGCACCGGTGGGGGTTCGAAGGCTAGGGGAGAGAGAGAGAGAGGGAGAGAGAGAGAGGGAGGGCAGCGACTTGGTGGGGTGGGGGGGCACCGGATTTCAGAGGGGAGAGAGAGAGCGAGCCAAGAGTGGGAGGGCAGCGACTTGGCGGGGGCGGGGGGGCGCTCACAGAGGTGTTATGAGAGAGAGAGAGAGAGCGAGGAGCACCTTGGTGAACGCCTGAGCGAGCGAGGCCTGAACGATTCGTGAATGCCTGAACCAAGCGATTGAACAATTGAACGACGAATTGAACGATTGAACGACGAACAAAGCCTGGATATATGCAACTCATCCTCATCATGAAAGAGGGAGGAGGTGAGGACATGGGGGGCATTAAAGCCACCTCAACCCTCATGCATGCACATGCAATTCAAAATTCAAATCTAGGCTTGGGACAACCATGGAGGCTTGTGGAGGTTCGGGAGATACCGAACCTCTAGCGAAAATGATAAGTAGATATAGATTTAAAGGTTTGGTTTCTTGAATCTTGATTCAATAATCAAATAACTGTGTTGACATGTGCTTTGTTGATTTTAGTCCACCTTGTACTAGTGACTTCATCTAAAGTGAATGTAAGAAAGAAGTGGCACATGCCCCACAAATGGACCATTGTGCTTAGGTCCGTTAAGTTGCACCATTGTTGCCAAGAAGGGGAACTTGGTACTGATGCGGGTATACTATAGCAAAGAATAGAGTATGCGGGGGCCAAAAAGTTAGCCCTAAAAGAAGTGCAAAAATAAATGTTGTTTTCATGGCTATAGGATTTTTAGAGAAGCATACCTACTCCAAAAAATTAGCAATTCTCTACTCCTATTCATGTCGAAACAACGCTCTTCTTCTCATCCTCAGCTCTACTACCTTTTCCATTCTCACCTACTCTTCTCCAATATCCTCTGCAACACACAAACCATTCAAACAATCCCACTTGCCCAACCACTACCTGCTATCCTGATCACAAAGATCCAACCTTTAACACATGTCATCATATTTTTAAACATACTATTTTGAATTTAACATCCTATGCTTCCTCCTTAGCAGAAGTTGATCTGCCCAATCCCCTTTCTCTTGCCCATATATAACTCAACTCTCAATGTCATTCCCTGCCCCTAATCTACAAGAACATTTGCTACAAACATACCTATAAATACCTATGTCATTCCTTGTCCCAAATCTACAAGTATTTGCTACAAAAACACTTGCAAAATACCTACATCATTTCGTACCCCTATTCTACAAGTACATTTGTAGTAGTCATACATGTATCATTCCTTGCTTGTGTGTCATAAGCAGTCTACTACAACCCCTTTTCTCCTCTTATGGGTGTCCTAATGATATCTATGAAGTGTCCTTCCCAATCAATTATTTCCTATAATGTCCATTATGTGTGAGTGTAAAGCATGTCTTACTGCTAAACATTCATTTATCTCTCATATTCTATGCACAAACCTACTATTGAACAAGCAAGGGGGCAAAAATTGTTAGTGTGGAGGAATCCACATACATATTCTACGTTTGCCTTGTCAAGAGGGAGTTACAACTGGACCCCCCAAACTACCATCGACTCCCAAATTGCAAGTTGCCCTACCGAAACCCAAAAATAGGCTCTCCAAGTTGCTTGAAGTTGAAAGAGTTGAAGTTCCCAAGTATGCACCATTGGAACAACAACGAAGGAAGAAATTTTGATGCCATGGCTATGCATTTTTACTACATTGAGGCATTTGGTCCTAGTTATGGACTAAAAACAAATTCTTTTACAACATTTATATAGCTTCTAGTACTTTGCTTTTGCATGATTGCTACATTTGGCAACCACTCTCCTTTGGCTATGTTCCATAAAGAGCTATGTAAACAATTCCACACTTTCCAAGTGTGTTTATTAATGCATTCCCACTACTTGTCCTTTGGCTATGTTCCATAAAGAGATGTGCAAACAATTCCACAATTTCCAAGTGTGTTTATTAACACATTCCCACTAGTTGTCTTTTTAACACATCCTTGATCTACTTAGCAATAGGCCAAATTTACCAAGGCAATCTACTAGTTATGTTTACCAACACATTTCTACTAGTTGTGTTTGTTAACACATACTTAATCCCCATCATGCCCAACAAGAGGACAAACTTATGAAGGCAATCTAGTAAGGTTGTAAGAACACCTCAAAATTGTTTGGTTATTCCTTCTTCCAAAACTTGCCACTTGCATTACAAGAGTTGATGCCAAGAGGCATATTCCATGGTGGATTTCGTGAGGTTTTTCAGAGGATTCCGTAAAACTATATTTATTTGTTGGGGCTCATACACAAGGGTGGATTCCTTGTGCAAGAAGTTGACGAGGACGCCTATTCTTTTCGGGTGTCGGATTATATTTAATGGAAGTTTATGAGTTTAGAGTGCACTCGAATTAAATTAAGGTTAGGACAGAGTTCCAAACTATTTAATTATTTTGTAGCTAAAGGTTGCTAGGTATTCACTTTTGTGAGTTTTATCTTATTATTTTCTAACAATTGTAAATGCTTCAGTTGATGTGTAGAGCAAGCAACAGTGACGTTGGAAAGCACCAAGTGATGGCGTGAATTCAAAATACCTAAAATAATTATTATTTTTGATGGGTGTGCACCTTATCACTAAAGATGTGCCGCTAATATTTATTTAGGCGCACTTATTTATTAAAGCGCTTGACAAACATTTATTATTTTGTATGCGCATAGGCACTCAGTTAAATATTTCATTATTTGACATTGTATTTGGGCACAGCCTGACTTTTGGGACGCCCAAACGCTTTACTCTTTATTTAGGCAAAAGCAAACACAAAAGCCAAAAGCATGCTAATTATAAACTGGTCTATTTTTTAGCTTAGAGATTAATAAATCTATAAATACATGCCTTGTGAAGCACTCACATAAGGCATGGGGGGAGATTGCACCCAATGGGTATTCTTGTCTCTTGTCATGCAAAATCTCTTTTTGGTCTTATGAGGCTTTTGTAGAGTTCTTTGTTCTTGGGGACCTTTCGGCATTCACTACGTGAGCATACAGCACCCATCTGTGCAATAGTGGTATCATAGCATAGCTAAGATCAAGGGCTTCCAATCGCTTATCATCTCACATGAAGGCAAAGCTCCTGGAACGAATGGGCTCTACATTGGAACCATCAATATAGGTGTGTTCTTTGTGCGGTGAAGAACCCCCTGCTGTGCTCTTAGATCGTGAAGGACCTCTCTCAGGAAGCGAAGGTCCACTCAGGAAGCTTTAAAACTTCTCAATTTTGTAACACCTATAGTCGTCACCATCAAGAAGATGCCATCGTCCTGTCATTGATAATTCAAATTGCTTAAGCTTTTTCTTTAAAACTTTAACTTACTAAGCTTTACTAAGGCTTCAAATTCACTTACTAATCTCCTCCATAGCGGGTGTTTGCACTAAGTTACTCTCAAACCCATTTCGAAACTCTAGCAAGCCTCTATTCCCACCTGCAACTTGGCAGAGCTGATTCACAACAAGTAGACTATCACCCATAGTCTATACGGAAGACTATTTCGCTTGGAAGAAGATGCAACTTCAAGAAGAGCGAAGAGCACATCAAAATTTGCAAGCACAACTGGCTACACTTCAACAATCCACTACCGATCAAGATGGAGCACAACCTGAAGATATTATTTGACATACGATTGAGGTGACACTTGATGCACAGTCTCTCAAGAAAGAAGCCAAGATAAGTAAAATAAATTTCAAATTCCATGCTTTTAATGGGCAACGTGACAACAAAATTGTTCTTACTTTCATCAGTTAGTTTGATGACTATTTTCATAAAGAGTAATATGCTGAAAAAGATAAACTTAAATGCGTCACTAATTATATAGTAGACAGAGTCTCATTATGGTGGACTGTTGTTCGCAAGAGTGTTGATTGTCCCTCTAATCAAATAGTGGGATCTCCTGCAACAAAGAGATCGTGAATCCATTCCGCAATACACTGAGCGTTTCTGGAGTGCCTTACTATAACTTCTAATGCTTGAAGATGTTCATGAGGGGCAATCCACAAGCGCAAGTATATGTCTGGTTTGCTTGGTCACTTCTATGTGAAAGTGAATATGCTCAAGCCAAAGACTTTGGAGGATGTGATTTCTTTAGCGCATGAAGTGGAAGATAAAATTCGTGGACAAGAAAAGCAACCACAACAATTTTTGACTAATGGTAGCTTGGTACAAAGAAATTCAATTCTAATTTTTGAATATTCAATCAAAATCGCTTTGTTTCTTCTTCTTTCTATAAATCCTGGACTCGACCTCCTGCTTTACCATCAAATATAAATTCAAACCCTAATTCTTCTCTCCATCCAAATCCCAACATACTCGAATTTCCAACCCTTACCAATAATGTCTCCAAATCAAAGACTATAGTTTGCTACAAGTGTCATCAACCTAGCCCGACGATGCTTCCGATACTTTACCAGGTATGCCAAATCCTCATTCATTATTAACAATGAAATATTTTGTGCATGGTCAAGAAATGATTGTTTTGCATGATGATAGAAGCACACATGATTTTATTTCTACAAAGTTGGTAAAAGAATTGAATTTACCTACTATTCCAACTCATTATCGCATAAAGGCTACATTCTTAAGCACTAGATACAATGGTACACAAGAAGTTCATGACTTAGAGATTAAAATTAGTGATTATGTTGAGTGCAAAAATTTCCTAGTTGTGCCTTTGCAAGCTAGTGATATTATTTTAAAAATGTCTTAGTGTCACAAATATAATCCCGACATAGATTATTCCACACATTCCATGAAAATTCATCTTAACGAAAACCAAATCGCATTACATGGATTGCACACCTTTGATAATTTTCCACTGCTTAGTCATACACAGGCTAAACGTGCATTGAGAAAAGGTAGCAAATCATACTTAGTATGGGTGAATGAAATTAAAGCTAAGAAAAATCAGATGCATCCTAGGCATGCACAATTTCTTTCACAATTTAAAGATTGTTTTGCTACTGATTTACCACCTGGTTTACCACCTACACATCCTAAAGACCATAAAATAGGCTTAATCCCAAGTTCTCAACAACCATGTAAAGCACCTGATAAACACAATCAGATTGAGCAAAAAGAAATCCAAGCACAAGTTGAATCAAGGACTCATTAGGCCTTGTAGTTCTCCTTTTGGTGCACATGTCCTATTAGTTAAGAAGTAAAATAATAGCTATAGGATGTGCATTGACTATCATGCCCTAAACAAGATCACTGTTAAGAATAGATATCCGATCCCTAGGATAGACGTCCTCATGGATAAACTACAAGGAGCTACTATTTTTAGCAAGATAGATCTCAAATCTGGATATCATCAAGTACGATTGGATACACTTGACATTTTCAAGATTGCATTTAGAACTCAATTTGGTCATTATGAATTTCTTGTTAGGCCTTTCGGTTTGACCAATTTCATCAGCTACATTTAGTCGTATGATGAATCGCATATTTTTGAAGTATTAAAATTGTGTGATTGTTTTCTTTGATGATATATTGGTTTTCAGTAAGAATGACAATGAGCATTGTGAACATCCATCTTTGGTTTTCAAATTGTTGAAAGAGAATCAATTATATGCTAACCCTGATAAGAGTGATTTTTCCCAACCCAGATTGAATACTTAGGTCACATTGTTTCTTGTGATGGTATTCGTGTTGATCCTAAAAAGATAGAGGCAGTTTTGAATTGGCCAATCCCTAAAAATGTGCATGAGTTACGTTCTTTCTTAGGTCTTGCTAGCTTTTATAGAAAATTTATGAGAAATTTTTCATTGCTTGCATTGCCTTTGACGAAATTGTTAAAGAAAGGTGTTATGTATCATTGATCTGATAACTAGCAAAAGTCTTTTGATTTATTGAAACATGCTTTAACATATGCACTTGTTATGTAATTACCTAATTTTAATCGACCATTCTTTTTAGTAGTCATTGATGCTAGCGGATCAGGAATAGGAGTTGTCATCATGCAAGATTCACATCCCATAGCCTATTCTAGTTGCAAACTTAAACCTTCTGAATTGAAGTATTCCATCTATGATAAAGAATTATTAGATATAGTACAAGCCTTATGTCAATGGAAACACTATCTGATGGGATCCGAATTTATGACCAAATTTGACCGGCAAAGTATCAAAAATCTCCTTAGTTAGTCACAAATTTCTGACTGTCATATTAAATGGACTGCTTTCATTCAAAGTTTTCATCCACTTATCCAATATCAACCTGGAAGAGAGAATGTTGTTGCCAATGCATTGAGTAGAAGACCAAGTATCCATAATATTTCCGTTCTATCTTTTGATTCCCTTATTCTTATGAAGGATACTTATGATCATGACCCCAATTTTCAAGTTAATTGGAACAAATTCATTACTAATAACTAGATTCCAATTGATTCTTTGTCTTATTTTGATGGATTTAGATTTTATGAGAAAAGATTGTGTGTCACTATTCAATTTAGATCATTTGTGTTGCATGAAATACATTGTCCTCCATATCAAGGCCATAGAGGTATTATTTTCACTTTAAGAACATTGGTTGAAGATTTTTACTAGCCATAAATGGAATCTGATGTTTCTAACTTTGTTTCTAAGTGTTTAATTTGTCAAAGAGTCAAGCGACACCATGGTAAGCAATATGGTTTATTAATGCCTTTACCAATTCTTGAACATCCATGGGAACATATTTCAATGGATTTTATAACTAGTTTGCCTAACACACAAGATAATCATGATATGATTTGGACTATAGTAGATCGATTTAGTAAACAAGCATATTTTCTACCATGCAAGAAAACATTAACTGCATCTCAAGCTGCACAACTGTTTTTGAAGACTGTTTTCACTAACCATGGTTTGCTAAAAGTTATTATTTCTGATCGGTGATTCTAGATTTTGCAATAACTTTTGGACTACTTTGTTTGCTAATTTGGGTACTAAGATTGATTTCTCATCTGCATTCCATCCTGAAACCAATTGGCAAACAGAAGCTACTAATAGTACAATTCTAGATCTCTTGTGTGCATGAACAATTTCAAAACCACAAACATGGGATACACATTTACATCTACTTCAATTTGCATACAATAATATACCACACACAGCTACTCATAAAACACTTTTTGAAATGATTTATGGACATAGATTGCTTACACCTGTCACATCATTATTGAACAACAAAGTTAAAGTTGTTGATGATATTGCCAATATGCATGCTACTATTTTTTCTCAAGTTAAAGATATGATTGCAAAAGCCTAGCAATCATACACTAAGCAAGCTAATAAGAAAAGAGAAGCCATGACTTTCAATGTTGATGATTATGTTTGGTTACATATTGAAAAGAGAAGATTGCAAAATGTTGAGAAACACCCTGTTGTTAAATTAGCACCTAGATTTTATGGAGCTTTCAAAATAATTCACAAGATCAATGACAATGCATTTAAATTAGAACTACATTAACATTGGAAAATCCATATTACTTTTCATATAAGTTTACTACGACCTTTTAGAGGCCAATTACATATCCACCTTGTCTATGAAAACCCTCCTTTGTTAGCAGAAGAAACTGAAATTCTTGAACCTGAAACTATTCTAGATATTAACTTTATGACCACTAGAACTAGCCGTAGATATTCTAGATATTTGGTTAAGTGTAAAAATCATCCTGTTGAAGAAGCCCAGTGGATGCATGCTCTTGACCTAAGTGCTTGCCCCTCACTGCTCGCTCCACATTGAGCTAATAGCAATTGAGGACAATTGATATCCCACCCTAGGGGTATGATGCCATGAGGCATATTCCACGGTGGATTCCATGAGGTTTTGCGGTGGATTCCGTAAAACTATAATTACTTGTCGGGGCTCATACACAAGGTGGATTCCTTGTGCGAGAAGTTGACGGGGACACCTGTCCTTTTTGGGCATCATATTAATTAATGTGTATGTGGGTGATTCCGCAAAATACATATTGAATTAATGGACATTTATGAGTTTAGAGTGCACTTGAAGTAAATTAAGGTTAGGATAGAGTTTCAACCTATTTAATTATTTTGTAGTTGAAGACTGCTAGGTATTCACTTTTATGGGTTTTATCTTATGATTTTCTAACAATTGTGAATGCTTCAGTTGATGTGTAGAGCAGGCAGCGATGGCATTGGGAAGCACTGGGCGATGGCATGAATTCAAAATACCTAGAACATGCCTTATCACTAAAGACATGGCACCAATACTTATTTAGGTGCACTTATTTATTGAAGTGCTTGACAAACATTTATTATTTTGTATGCGCATAGGCACTCCGTTAAATATTTCATTATTTGACATTGTATTTGGACACAACCCGACATTTGGGACGCCTAAATGCTTTACTCTTTCTTTGGGCAAAAGAAAACACAAAAGCCAAAAGCATGCTAATTGTAAAGTGGGCTATTTTTTATCTTAGAGATTAATAAATCTATAAATACATGCCTTGTGAAGTGCTCACACAAGGCATGGGAGGAGATTGCACCCAATGGGTATTCTTGTCTCTTGTCGTGCAAAATATCTTTTGGGCCTTTATAAAGCTTTTGTAGAGTTCTTTGTTCTTGGGGACCTTTCGGCATTCACTACGTGGGCATACAGCACCCGATCTGTGCACCAAGAGTGCATGTCCTACTAAGCCCAATAAACATGCTCATAGTCAATCTCAACCTTGAGAAGGGCCTTCTTTGCCTCAACTTTCCCAATCACATGAGGGGCCTTCTTTGCCTCTACTCAACCCTTTGCCTCATCCAACTAGGAACCAATCTAAACATAGTGCCAATAAGGGACACCAGCCAAAATGGACCGAAGAAGATTTGATGAAGACAATTGCAACTCACGAAAAAGTTATGCCAATTAGAGAATGTAGTAGGCACTTTGGGATGAGCTTAACATCATTGGCAAATTGAATTAATGGTAGAAGAAAGAAGAGGATGAAGGGACCACCTATTGTGCTATTTTTTGAAGAAGAAAAGGCCCTTATTGATTGGGCATTTGGCATGCAAATCACCAGTCATGGGGTGCCTATAAATTGACTAAAGATAAATGCCATAGAGATAGTCCAATTCCACACCAACCCTTTCACTAACACGATCCTAGGGAAAAGTCGGTGTGATGGATTTTGTCGATGACATCAAGAGCTCACAATTCGGGTGTGTGAATCTTGATAGATCCCAAGCTATTAATGTACAACAAGAAGTGGTGAAAATCTTTTGTGATAACTTGGCTACACTATATAATTAGCATAAATACCCTCGTCAACATATTTGGAATGCAAATGAAACTAGAGTTCAAGGAAGCAAGGATAGGGATTTGTGTGTCCTCACTCAAAAAGTGTCCAAAAGTGTGTATGGCATGATGTTTGATAGCAATGAGTGGTTGACTATCTCATGTTGTCTAAATGCTACTAGATATGCTTTGCTAGGGTACTACATCTTCAAAGGCAAGAAAGCTATGCAAAATTATTTGTTGAAGTGTGAAGAAGGTGCTATAATATCCATGCAAAACAAGGAATGGATGACCAAGCAGTTGTTGTTGGAGCATTTCCAACTCCACCCACTCCTTCATCTTGGCATTTTCTAATTATGGGTGGACATGGTAGCCACATGAGGCTTGAAGTTGTGCCAACTGCAAAAGACACTTTTACAGAGATCACCGCTCTTCCAGCTCACACCTCGCATAAGCTTTAACCTTTGGATGTTTCAATTTTCAAATTGTTCAAATCCTATTTCACAAAAGGGAGAAATTTGTGGAAGCTCAGAACATATTCCACTCAGGCATCAAAAGGAGAGCTCAATGGTATTGCCTCAAAAGCACTAGCAATTGCATGCATTGAGTCCAACATAAAAGCAGGATTTTGAGCTGCTACAATATGGCCTTTAAATCATGGCATATTGTAGTATGAGGATATGCAATGCAACAACATGGATTTGCTGAATGAGGTGGTTATAGATTTACAGACACAAAATGCAAGGGAGAATACTATAACCTAAGATCCTCTTGATTGTAATCAAGTGCCCGACACCCCCATTCTTGAGGAATTGGAGGGCGGTGCCACTAAGCTACTTTGGAGCATAGATACAACTAGCCATGAGCCAAAAGTTTCTCCTCCAAATATATTAATTATAATGTGAAATCCTACTACTACTACAACATCAAATTTACTTAAGCTTCTACGGGTGCCAAGGGAGGATGTCACTATCAATCGGGTCAATGGGAAGGCCTTCGTGAACTACTCTTACTCACTCATACTCACATCCAACTAGCACATCACCTCTATGATGGCCAAGAATACCAAGAAGCTAGAAGTGGAGAGGCAAAAGGAGGAAATACAAATTGAGTGCATAATCAAAACTTTGATTATTACATATGTTTATAATAGATAACTAGGCTTTCCAATAGTATGCTTTTGTTGGGAAGCTTCAATGCCACGTAAGAAATAGAAGAGGACGAATGCAGTATATACAAAAATGTGTAGCTAAAGTTTGTAAAATGAATACAAATTGATATGATAAATAGAGTATTGTTTACATGTTTTTTTGAGATAAGATCAAAATAACCACCAGATGTATAGTCAGTGGATCCAAGTATTCTATATAGTATCTCCACCCACTCCACACCTCCCCCAAAGAAGTCTAGTGAAAAAAGGTGAAAACACACAAGAGGGGAGAAGGTAAAGAAACTGAGAGCACACATACAAAAACAACAGAGACTTGAACACACACACAGATAGGATTGAAATCTACTTCTTGTGCTTTCTTCTTCTTTCACTAAAAAAAACTAAGTCTAGAATGTGTTAACAGACTAATATGGAAGTACCACAAACATATGTATATGTGGCTACTAAGTGTGAACCTATTAAGGAAAGAAGAGGTGGCATAATGAATGTGCCATAACCAAGGGTGGACTACGTGGGCGTAGTCCAGTTGTAGAATCACTAGCATATCTTCATGTTAGTTAACTAACATGCTATTGAGTAATATCCTACCACACCACCAAGACGTGTAGTGGATGCCAACTCATGTAGAGTTTGACATCTTAATGCTCCCCCTTGAGCTCAACATGAGCTCACAAACTCCAAGCATAGTCCTAAGTTGTTGAAGCTTCTCAATTCCCAAGGCCTTGGTGAAAATATCAATAGCTTGATCCTCTATGATGACATAAACCACGTCAATATCACCTACTAAAACCCATTCTTGAACAAAATGATAATGGACCTCTATGTGTTTAGGCCATGTATGATACACAAGGTTCTTGGCTGATTGAATGCTACTAAGGTTATCATAGTAGATGATAAGCTTATTGTCCACATGTATCCCCAAATCACCAAGTAGCTTGTGTAGCCAAGCTGTCTCACATGTTGCAATTGCAACATCTTTGTACTCTACCTCTATACTAGACAAGGCAACTATCGCCTATTTCTTGCTGCTCCAAGTAATAGTAACACTATTAAAGAAAAACATAAAACCACAGGTAGACCTCCTATCCAAAATACTACCAGTCCATTTTGCATTTATGTAACCATGTAAGTCCAATGGTACACTTGCACCATAGAATAATGTATAATCTAATGTGAACATGACATAGCACAATGTGTGCCACACTACACCCAAATGTGGCTTGTGTAGAAGCTATATAAACTAATTCTCCAAATCAACTATGTAGTTTAGGTCTAACCTAGTGATTGTCAAACAGATAAGGCTATCCACAATCTTCCGATACATAGTGACATCCTCAATCAAGTCACACTCATGTGCACTAAGCTTAGTATTAACATAACATCCAAAGGTATAGAAATAGACTTGCAACTAGCCATACCATACTTCTTCAATATATCCAACACATAATGTCTCTATGACAACAATATACCCCATGTGGAGTCTTGATTATTTCTATGTCGAGAAAATAGTGTAGTTCTCCCAAATCCTTCATCTCAAATTCAGTGTTAAGATCCTTCACATGGTCAATCTCTATATTACTATCACCCACAATCATCAAATCACAAAATCCAATGTTAGCAAGGTATTTTGCAATCTTGTCATGCCATGCCTTAGGTGTTTGCTTCAACCCATATGAGGCTTGATGAAGCCTGCATACATAACCTAGATGATTCTCATCCACATAACCAGGTGGTTGCTCTACATAAACTTCCTCTTGCAAATCCCCTTGCAAGAAGGTATTCTTAACATCCATTTGATGCATGATCCAACCCTTTGATACAACCATTGCTATGACATCCCTTACAATGGCCATTTAGCCACTAGAGTAAAAGCCCAGGGGTGCACCTATAAAAAAACATGTATATATTTTAAAAATCCCTTTGTAAATGTACTCACATAAAATTTACTAAATAAAATACCCTTTTCTTTGAACTCATGTGGTATCTCATATGTTTTATAAGGTGGACTCTCCAGGAGTAAAAGTCTCCTCATGATCAATATTGTGAATCTACACACACCCTTTGGTAACCAGTTGTATCTTATAGCACTCAATAGATCCATCTGCTTGATCGCACGAACACCTAGTTTCAACTCGAAATGCATGCCATTGGTCTGCTGTGTCATTGCTCCTCCCATTTCCATTCACTCTCTCAGCAATGCAAATTTTATTACGCCACCCCACGAGATTAACCTCAAGGCTTGGGGAAGGCTTTGTCTCTTTCCTATCATGGGGAGGCCCTTCTAGAAGCCCGCTAGATCTTTTCCAATATGGAGATTGTGAAGCTCCTGCAAAGAAAGATCAAGGACTTATTGGATGCTAAATGGATCATCATTATATCTAGTGTTTGTTTTTCCATGATCTATGATCCCTTCTAGATATAGTTGTGTTAGTTCCTTCAGGATAAGTTCATGCCTGCCAAGACTTCATCTAATTACATGTCTAAGGAATTATTCATTGCTTCTAGAATGGTGCTTAAGGGCATGACCATTGATTATAGTTCTTATCTCCTTGCCAAAATGGATCAACACTTTATCAAGGTCACTAGAGATAATGTGACTAATGTCACTTATGGTTCTTACTTGTATGTTTTTTTGACATACTATACCCTTGGATCACCTCCCAAAAATACTTCAGTGGTTTTTCCTCCTATTGAAGATTCTAAATCTATCCCTATAGATAATGACTCCCCTTCTCATCTGGTAATTCATAGGAAGCACTTAAAGCATATGGCCGAAACAACTCCTGCCCTAGTTCCTCTAGTGCCAATCCTTGCTACGTTAGGTAATACCTTTCCTTCATGCCTTACATCTACAAATTTATTTAGGGCACACAGAGGTGGTACTTTAGACATATTAGTTCCTTCTCTGCATCACTTGGTAATAGAAGACACCATTCCTTTCTTGTGTAAGGACATTCAAAGTTCCATAGAAATATCAGTTTACCACCTATGTTTAGTTGTTGTACTCTTCTTTCTATGAGGAGCTATAGCAATCTAAGGAGGAGTTACATAAGGCTAATATTGAGCTTGCCGTTGCTAAGGAAACCCTTTCAGATCTTTTCAAATAAATGGAGTCACATACTAAATTGGTAGAAGCCCAGAAAGTGAAAATATCCTCTTTGCAGGCCCAATTGTTTGAAGTAAAGGCTTAGGGAGCTACTGTCAATGAGGATAAAGATTGTCTTTTTAAGAAAATCTAGGAGCTTAAAGCTTTAATTGATGTCCAGATAGTAGAGTTACAATTAACAAATTGTACAGTTGAGCATCAAAATACCAAGATTAAGGAGTTAAAAGAAGGGTTGGCTTAATCATGCTCTCCATTCCTCTAAGTCATAATGTACCATCAATACCTTCTTTATTAGCTATAGACTTGGCTGCTCTCTAGCATAATGCAATCTTGTGTCCCTTATTCCAAAAGCTAAGGTGGAAAGGCTTCATCAATCTAGAATGGACCTTTTGTGGTATTGTTTTGAGAAATTTATGGAATACAATTATGGAGGAGATTGTTTACCATTTTGGTTCACCTAAGGAGATAGTGTCTGATCGAGGGACACACTTCTTGAATAAGGTTATGGTAGCCTTGAAGAAAGCTCTGAAGATTAAATACAATAAAACTACCCCATATGATACGCAAGCAAATGGTCAAGTTGAGAGTATGATAAATAGCTTGTAGATATCTTATCCAAGATAGTGTCTGAAAGTAAGCGAGATTGGGATAAGAAACTGTATGTGGTGGTTTGGGCTTACAACATGACATTTAAGAGAGCTATAGGCCGCACCCCATTCAAGTTGGTATATGGGAAAGAGTGTGTCTTACCATTGGAAATATAGTTGCCCACGATGCGATTTGCTCTTAATCATTCGTTGGATGAGGCACATCTTGATGAAATTCGATTGTAGGCTTTATTACATCAAAGGGTAGGGAAGAAAAAAATGAAAGCACTTCACAACCTTTGGGTTAAGAAATATAAATTTATGAAGGGTCGGTTGGTGATGTACTATGATGCTCGTCATGAGCTATTTCTTGGGAAACTAGAACCCAAATGGGATGGGCATTATAAAATTGTATGTATAGAAAAGAATGGCTCTACAGCCCTTTTAGCAAATTTGCAGGGGGTAAAGTTTAAGAATAAAGTTAACTTTAATAAGCTGAAGCCTTACTACGTGTAAGGGCTGACGTCAGACTTGGTGCCTATGTAGGTCCTTCATTATTCAGCTTTAACTTAGCAGTAGTAGGTACCAAGACAACCGGATGGGAAGAATCATTCCATATCTTGAGCATCCATATTTAGAGCAGCATTACCACCAAGGTCGAGTGATTTGGTGGAGTAAAGGTTATTAGGTTATTGAGTGGCAACACGGATCCTTCACATGGGGTATTAAGGTATATTGCCACCATTATCAAAGGATTCTTACAAGTATTCCTATCGAGTTCAGCAAGGAATGAGGGGTTGTACCTGTTATACATCCTCTCTCTTGGCTTGACTTTGATTATCATTAGTATAAGTGAGTTGATTAGTATGGTGTGGCCTATCACTAAAGACTAGAGGTCTATACATTGTATTTTGATGGAGCTTCTAGAGGGCCTGCTAAACATACGAGCATTGATGTGATCATTAAAAATCCCTAATATAGGGTTGCTATGAAAATGAAAGTATATTTAGGACACTCTTTTACTAATAATATGGCATAATACAAGGCCTTAATTACAGGACTAAATGTAGTCTGATGTGGTGGTATCTGCAGGTTATTGGTGAAAGGTGACTCATAGCTAGTGATTAATCAGTTGAATGGGACCTATAATGTGGGGGATCCCATCCTACAAATATACCATCATGTAGCCTTGGATATATTGCATACTTTTGGGATGGTGACTTGTCAGCTAGTCCCTCACAGTGGAATCACTTTGTAGATTTCCTGGCCAATTATGCTTTTGTTGAAGATATCTTTTTCAATTGTGGTTCAAGGGAGCTCTTACAATTACCTTCTAGCCTCAATCCCTCTAGGACTACTTTGGGGTCTTCTTGTTGACATGACCTATTTTGGCTACCGATGGCTACTTTGGGTTATGAGTCAAGTAGCACTTGAGCACCTTCCTATTATGTCATGGACACATAGGATTGTTTACCATCATATTCGTCAATCACCCCTTACTATTTATGCAAGGGGTTTAGCCAATAATTTGATGCACTTGGTATAGGGCCTGAGGAGCCCTTATCCTTGGTCATTCTTATGCTTCAATAGAGCTATGTTGGGACCAAGGGTTTGTCTCAATAGTACGCTACTGAATGATCATTTTGTGAATTATCTCATTAGGCCAAGAGGGCTATGTGTTTGTTTAGTACGCGTGTGGTTAATGGGTTTTGTTCGACTTTAAAAGAGAACATCTTCATTGATGGTTTCTTTTTTGATGTAATTGGTGGTTGAGCTTTAATGGAACCTCTTTTCATGCTCCCTTATTGGGGTGTCATTTATATTTCTATGTTATGTGTTTGTGTGTGGGTGTGTTTGATTTCTGTCCTTCTAGAGATATGGTTTGAGAAAGCTAACAATATTTGAAGATACTGAATTATTGACATGGCTTAAGTTTTGAAGACTTGTACTAGAATGGAAGAACCTCTTATATACTTTACTAGTTTGTTTGGTTATATTTTGTTATATTTTGAAAGCTAAGAATTGGTTCGTGTTTTAAGGTGTTTTTCTTTCATTAATCTTTGTGATGGATCCAAGTTATTTTGGAGCTTGATGGAGTTGAGATTAGTTCATGGATATTGATTGATTGATGTTCAAGATAGAACTGTTGAGCTAGTTTTTTGGCTTATTATTCTTTCTTTTTAAGGTCGCGAGGATGCTCTTTATTATGTGAAGGGATATGTTGAGGATTGAATTGACTTGTTGTTTAGGCTGAATTTTGTTATTTTTGTGATGTGAATGGTTGATTTTGTGATGGAGTGATTAGTTTTGTTGAGTTTGGAAGTGTTTTGGAGTGTGTTGGGATGGGTTGAATATGTTTGAGAAACTCACAATGGTTTTTAGTTGAGATATGATGTTCTGATTAGTTCTGTGAACTGTCTGTTTGGTTTTGATAGGTTTTGCCTATGATTTGATCTATTTTCTTTTTGTTTGTGAGGTTGAGATTATGAATGAGTGTTTTGAGGAATGATTGAGAGTGTGCTAGATGGTTTGAGTTGGTTTTAGTTTGAGTTGTATGCTTTTTATGCCTTCTATAGTCTTCTATAGGGCTTCTGTATGTGGCCCCTATAAGCCTCTATTTGCTTCTATATGTGTTTTAATGGATGAATTTTTATGCCTTTTGTATGTGACATTGATGAGCTGCCGAGGGACATTATAGTGGCTTTAATAACTCTTCATGTCAAGCATACCTCTTGGGAGGGGTATCCACAACCAAGTGAGAATTACTGAGAGTTATTCTTTGTTATTCCAATGTACTATTGAGAGAGAGCATATGTAAGAGAGATCATGTATGAGAGAGAGAGCCAATTTATATGAAGAACCATTGTATGTATATGAGAGGGATTGAGAGAATAACTATGAAGACTATGAAGATGATGAAATATGAATACTATGTGATGAATTCCATTCAAAGTTGATCATTCCTTTGTGTTCTTTTGGTTCTTTGATGGTTATAAAGGATATGTTGAAGATTTATTATGATAAACCCATGGGAGATTCACTATATAATGTTGCATGAAGATTGGTTGTTATTGGTGTTCTTTTTCTTTTTTTGGTTAATTAAAGTATGAAGAATATGCTTATTGGTGTGACAAGATAGAATTTCTTGCAATAGTTTTTCTATTTTCTTGGTGTTCCTCTTGGGGCTCCAATGAACCATCTGCAGTCATGGTATTCATAAAGTGTTGCTAAATAATCATTCACTTCTATCATCATTGTTTCTATTATAGATGCATAATCACACAGCTAGTTTTTTCCATTTCTAATTGCAGTCTTCTTTTTGAAGCAGTTTTTAGAATTGTGACATTTCTTACCACATAGAGCTAACACTCCCTGACTACTCTCACCAAAATTCTGTTGTATATTAGAATATGCAACTTAGCCTCTTTGAATTCCCCTTCCTTGGGACTATACTCCTTTATTTTTCTATGCATCATAATTTTGACTATGGCCACCACCTTGTCCTCAGCCGTGACCTCTGCATTTGCTAATAGAGTAAAACACCTATTTAGACTTATTTTTACTTTGAGAAGAAGAGGAACCCAAGCCAAGATTCTTCTCCTCAAGTATCAGCATAGAAATGAAGTTTGCAAAATTAGGGATATTTTCCCTCATAATGATAGATGACCTAAAGCTCGTGTATTCATGTCCAAGTCCATCTAAGCATGCATGCACAACATTGTCTTAAAAAAATTGAAGTAGATGTGCAACAGAAGAAGCAATGGTACAATATATGGAGGCTCAAGTAATCTTCTTATTTTTTATCTTCATTCTTCTCCTTCTCTCATTGTCAACTGAGTACGCACAATGTATCCCCAAAATGATATATATATTTGATCTTTAAGTCACTTTACACATAGCTTCTACTTTATGCATACATAGGATATAGATAGCCTATGCCTATTTCTCAATACTCTCTCTCAAAGCTCAAAATAAGCTTGCAAATACAATATCCCAATTGCACTTCTAAAGTACTCAAACTTATCTTTACCTAATGCTTTGGTAAAGATATCAGGAACTCGGTCATTGGCTTTGACATGTACCAAGTTTATCTCTCCATCCATAATCTTCTCTCTCATAAAATGGTAGTGCACTTCAATATGCTTTGTTCTTGCATGAAAGACTAGATTATTTACCAATGTAATGTTGCTAATGCCAATCACAGTACATGATGACTCCACCATCTATCTCTATCCCCATATCAAGTAATAGTAATCTCAGCCATGTCTACTCACATGCTACTAATGCTATACCTCTATACTATACTTTTGTACTAGATAAAGCAATTGTGGATTGCTTCTTCCTGCTCTAGCTCACCATGGCTAAACCAAATGAAAATGCATAGCCACTAGTGGATCTCCTATCCATGATACTTCATGCCTAGTCTACATTTGTATATCCAAATAATGTAGGCTTGATCCCTTTCTCATAGAGCAAGCAAAATTTAATTGTCTTCTTTACATCCCTCAAGTGTTGGGGATAAAGGCACCTGTGCCTAGCCACCTGTGTATTATTTGTACTGATAGTACTGGCATACCCGTATACTTATACACTACAGGTGGGGGTGTCCGTCACACTCCATTCTTTATTCTTTCCATGACATTTGAATAAAGGGAAGGCCATGTTGAGAGATCGAGCTCCACTCGCGATATGCCAGGGTGACCGTTGTGCATTTATGTCACCGACTTGTCAGTTGCAGATGCGGTTGGTACACCGCCCATGAATAATAGCTACATGACAGCTATCCTTATCTACTCTAGTTCGTGGCTCAGTTAGTATGCCACCTTAGTTAGTTGAGTTTGGTTTGAGACCCATATATAGGGTTCTTCTATTTCTTTGTATTAGAGTTCTTTTGGCTTACACAACTAAGAAGGGAAAAACTGTTTTCAGCCTCCACCCTTGTGTGTATTCCCCCATTGTACAAGCAAGAAAGCTACAAGTGAGACTCCTTCCTTCTCTCCCACAATCTTGACATGGTATCAGAGCCTTGTTCGTGGTAAGGAGCTCAAGAAAGCAAGCCAAGCTCGCAGTGTTCTGGTAAGAGGAGCAGTGTTGCTTTCATTTTTTGTTTTGGGAGCAAGTCTCTGCAGGCAGCACAGCCGAAGAGTGCAGGAGTGCATTGTCTCAGGTTGAGACACCCTTCACAGTGAAGCAAGAGGGCAGTATATGCTGCGGGATTGGGCTTTAGCCCTTGGCGACGTTGTTTTTTTGATTTGAGGCCATTTCGGGGCCTGTTTTGGAGGCGGAAGTTTTCTGCACGCACTCAGGAAAAGGCCCAATTTTATGCTGTGCAGCCATTGTTCTATAGGTCGGTGAAAAGTTATTGTAGAAATTGCATCATATGCTTGTGCGCAGAGACATTGGGAGTTACAGAATCATCCTTGTTGCCTGTTGATGCAAAATCGTCACTAGGAAGTGACTGTGTGGTCAAATACCACTTTCATCAGTTTTGCAGATTTGCCCTTGTGAGGTTTTCTAGTAGACAAATCTGTGAAAGAGAATCAGACGCCAGGTTTGCATCTTCTAGTAGACAGGGTGATGACAGATTTGCCCTTGTGAGGTTTTCTAGTAGACAAATCTGTGAAAGACAAATCTGCAAAGCCAGTTCTGTAGTGGCGTCTGATTCTCTTTCACAGATTGTCACTGAAAAGCTTGACAAGAACAACTTCCAAGCATGGAAGTTTAGAATGACGAATTTCCTTATGGGAAAAGGATATTGGGAATTTGTTGCAGGAAATGAAGAAGAACCAGTTCTTCCTGATGTTCCCAATCAACAGCAAATGCAGGCATTTAAAGCATGGCATGAGAGAGCCAGGAAAGTTATGTGCTGGCTGTCTATCAGCATTTCAGACTCTATGATTGTGCATATTCAGGATGCAAGTACGCCAAAGGAGGCATGGGATACTCTGTAAAAAATGTATAGCACAAATACGCAAGCGAGGAAAATGCAGCTCAAGCAAGAGTTGCACAATGTGCAAAGAGAAAATATGAGCATCAATGACTACCACATGAAGGTGAAGAAGATCGCAGATGCACTTGCTTCCATTGGGTCGCCAGTGGAAGATGATGATTTAGTTTCTGTGACCTTGAATGGTCTAGGAAAGGATTATGCACAGTTTCGGACATCCATTTCAGTTCGTGAAAGATTTCCTGATTTTGAGGAGTTGATTGCTCTTCTAATTTCTGAGGAACAGAGAAATGGTGGTGCATCTTCTTCAGGAGGAACTTCAAAAGAAGCTATCTTCTACTCAAATGCTGGAAGAGGTAGAGGCAGAGGTAGAGGAGGCCATGGTAGAAATCAGAATATGCAGCAAACTCAAGAAAACCAGTCCTATGGAGAAGGACGTGGTAACTCTAGAGGCAGGGGGAGCCAAAGAGGTCGTGGTGGATGGCAAAGAGGCCAAAATGCAAACAGCAATGTTGAATGCTACTATTGTGGTAAAATGGGTCATATGGCTAAAGACTGCTATAAAAAGCAGAATGATATCATGAATGGAAAATTGCAACAAGGGAATTATGCATCTTCTAGTAGACAGGGTGATGACAGAAACGAGCATTTGTTTATGGTGCAGCACATGAACAATTCTGTGACAAGTGCAGAAGAAAGCAACGATGTATGGTATGTTGACTCAGGTGCATCAAACCACATGACAGGTCATGCAGAATGGATGGAGGATGCAAGGAAAATGGAAAAACCAGGATTTGTGGAGATTGGTGATGATACTGCACATCCTATTGTGCAGATTGGAAAAATTCCTTTATCTATGCAGGATGGGAAAAAGAAATACCTGTCCGATGTATTTCATGTCCCGAATATCACAAAGAATCTGGTTTCTGTTGGTCAAATGGTTGAGCAGGGCTTGCAGGTCAGATTTAATCCTCATGGATGCTTTGTTGAGGATATGAAAAATAAAGGTCGCTTGATAGCAAAAGGAAAGAAGAAGGGCAGAATGTTTACGTTGGATGCAGACATGCCTGAATTGAGTGCAGCAATGTTTGCACATGGGACCGGTGTAGTTGCAAATATTGATATCTGGCATAAACACATTGGTCATGTTAATGTACAACGACTTAAATCAATGCAGGCCCAAAATATTGTTGCAGGATTGCCCAAATTCAAGGTTGTAGAAACGCATAAGGTATGTGAAGCCTGTCAGTTTGGAAAACAGGCAAGGAAACCATTTCCTAGACATGTTCAAGAGAGTGAGAAGCCATTGGAATTAATCCATTCTGATGTGTGGACTACTAAAGCTGCATCTCTTGGAGGCTGTCATTATTTTGACACTTTTATTGATGACTATAGCAGAAAAGTTTGGGTGTATTTTATGAAAAAGAAAAGTGAAGTTTTTGGGCACTTCAAAACTCTTAAAGCTATGGTTGAAAAAGAAACATGCATGCAGATAAAATGCCTAAGGTCAGATGGAGGGGGAGAGTACCTCTCAAATGAGTTTGCAAGGTTCATGCAGGAGCATGGCATAAAGCAGCAATATTCATGCAGTCATATCCCACAACAAAATGGAATTGCAAAAAGGAAAAACATGCATATTGGAGAGGTATCTCGTGCCATGCTCAATGAAAAAGACATGCCAGATTTTTATTGGGCTGAAGCAGTTGCTACAACAGTCTATATAATGAACAGGACTCCCATTGCAGCAATACATGGGATGACTCCAGAGGAGAATACTGGTAGGAAACCAGATATTTCTCATTTGAAAATTTTTGGTTGCATTGCCTATGTACATGTGCCAGATGAGTTGAGATCCAAGCTGGATCCAAAAGCTGAGAAGTGTATCTTTATTGGTTACTCTCTGCAGCAAAAAGGGTATAGATGCTATAACCCTTCTACTCGTAAGTTTACGGTGAGCAGAGATATTGTTTTTGATGAGATGAGTAGCTGGTATAAACCAGTAAATGTGATAGATGATGTAGATGCACAAAATGGTAATGCTGCACAGAATTCTCAATAGCAGTCACAAGATATTAGTGGACCTGGAGCGTCCTCTAGCAGTGGTTCACATTCTTCGCCATGGACAGGCAGATTGAGATCAAGAGAATCTTCTCAAGGCAGTGCAAATAGTGGTATGCAGGTGTCACAAAAAGGACAAGAGAAGGTAGATCAGCCCATGGTTGATGTGAATGCAGGTCACTCTTATGTGGATGGTGAATCCAGTGGCTCAGAACAGAGCATTGATGATGAGTTGGGTATTCCTTCTATTGTTATACCCGGAGTAAGGAAGACCAGGGATGTTTTGAGAGCACCTGGGAGTGAACCTACTTTGCGCAGGTCTACCAGAGCTAGGTATCCTGTGGATAGGCTGAAATATTATGGATTTACAGCCATTCATTATGCATATATGGTTAAAGTGATACAGGAAGGGCATTGAGGTGATTAGATCACCAAGTGGGATACAGCTCTTGCAGAGGCAGTATGGATTGGACATGCTGTCCAAATATGGGATGACAGGCTGTAAGCCTATTTCAGTTCCTTTGGAGCAGAATGTGAAGCTAAGCGCAGATGCAGGTGAGCTTCTGGAAGACCCTACTATGTACAGATGTATAGTAGTAAGCTTGATTTATATGACTATTACCAGGCCAGATTTGAGCTATGCTGTTGGATTAGTAAGTCAATTTATGCAGGCTCCAAGGAAACCGCATTTGGATGCAGCTAGACGCATACTCAGGTATGTGAAGTCCATAATGCAGTATGGACTATTTTATGAGACTGGGGTTCAGATACAGTTGCATGGATACACTGATGCTGATTGGGCTGGTAGCATTTTTGATAGACGATCTACCAGTGGATATGTGTTCTCTTTTGGGAGTGCTGCAGTCACTTGGAGCAGCAAGAAACATCCTACAGTTGCCTTATCCAGCATAGAGGCTGAGTACAGGGGTGCAACAATGGCTGCATGTGAGGTAGCTTGGTTGCATAAGCTACTTTATGATATGCATCAGCCTACAGATGGGCCAATTGTCATTTATTGTGACAACATGAGTAGTATATACTTGGCAAATAACCCAGTCTATCATGCTAGAACAAAGCACATTGAGGTGCATTATCACTATGTGCGAGAGAGGGTTTTACTAGGTCTTATTGATCTAGTTTATGTCAGCACAGAGGATCAGGTAGCTGACATATTTACGAAGGCATTGGGCGCAGAGAAGCTGCGCAAGTTCAGAGACCTGCTTGGTGTGCAGGAATTGGGATTGAGCTCGAGGGGGAGTGTTGAGAGATCGAGCTCCACTCGTGATATGCCAAGGTGACCGTTGTGCATTTATGTCATCGACTTGTCAGTTGCAGATGCGGTTGGTACACCGCCCATGAATAATAGCTACATGACAACTATCCTTATCTACTCTAGTTCGTGGCTCAGTTAGTATGCCACCTTAGTTAGTTGAGTTTGGTTTGAGACCCATATATAGGGTTCTTCTATTTCTTTGTATTAGAGTTCTTTTGGCTTACACAACTAAGAAGAGGAAAACTGTTTTCAGCCTCCACCCTTGTGTGTATTCCCCCATTGTGCAAGCAAGAAAGCTACAAGTGAGACTCCTTCCTTCTCTCCCACAATCTTGACAGGCTAGTCACACATTGTGACTATTGGAGTTCCCACATTGTGTGTGTGTCTCTCTCTTGCTCTTGCTCCATCCACCATAACAATTTCTTTTGCTCCATGCTTCCACTTTAGGGATCACTCCCTTCAACTGGTTTTAGAGCCATTGACTGGCATTGTGAGGAGCTCAACCTGATATCTTGTGGAGAAAAGCTTTAGTTCATAGTTTTAATGGCTTAGCTATGGTTCATAGCTTGAAGCGGTATATATTATTGCTCATTTACTTCCCATCTCATCAAGGCATGTCTTGGAGCTTCATGACCTCAGCCCAACCAAGACTAAGCCTAAGGCAACATGCACAATTTGCGCTAAGTGGATTTCCCCCTTTCTTACTCGAGTCTACTTCATCCTACCTCATCCTCCATCTCATGGCATTACTCTCGGCCTTGGGCAATCACTTGGAATTTTACTTGATACATTTGACATGAGTTTTGGTATCAATTGGAGCTCTTGAGGTTAGCTACATTAGCTCATAGTTTATGATAGTTTGTTGTATTACATTTTTGGACAGCCCTTCACTCATTGTCTCGATATCACTTATGCTTTTGGGGAAGTCTTGTAATAATGAGGACTAAAGCTTAGCATATGCCTATTTCTCTCGAGTGCTTACCATTTATTTGAGGTGATGTACCAATGCTTATGGTTCATGTTACACACTTGATTATACTCCTGGATTGCTTTTGAGCTAAGATTGGAGCTTTGAATCTTGACATTGACAGTCATTCATTGTTATCTATGGTTATTTGATGCTCCAGTAAAGCGCTTTGCAAGTTACTTGGGTCAGATGCTCCTATATATTTTCTAGTTGGAAATTGGATGTATGGATGGCTTCCACATGATGTTTTGAGCTTTGTTTGCTCGTCTAGCATTCAACTTTTGTTCCAATGGGAGCCACTTACTAGACATTTGGATATTACATTGAGAATTTGGTTATGCAATTGAGCTTGAGGATCTTATATGAGACCGTGGGACTTGGTGACATGTACATGCTCTTGTCATGCTTTATGTACATAGTTGATGTTTAGTGGGCTGATCTTACATTACCTTTTGGTTGGCACCTATCTCTATTGTGATGTTGTCAATGATGTATGCATCTTGGTTAGTTATGTACTAAGCATCCATTACATTGTTCAGTCTGTTGTGCATTTGGTTGGTCTCTTCTATTACCTGTGAGACCCATTTTATACATGATGGCTATGCATATGGGATGTATCTTGGTCTAGCATACTAATTCTTTAACAGTTGTGGGAGCTTTTGCTCAATTGCCAAGACCCACGGACCGATTATTGCTTCAAGTGTCCAAGCCGAGCACTAATGGCTACCTCTCACCTAGCCGACGCGCCGTCGATCCTACGAGTGTAGTGAGCTTACCTTGATGCTTGATCGAGTACCCTCCTCTCTCTTGCACTCCGGTAGCTCCACAATTCTTGATGCTAGCTTAAACATCCTCAATCCTCCTCCATCTCCAAGCTCCATCCTCCATAGCCGTGCGCGCAAGAGAAGAGAAGAGAAGAGAAGAGAAGAGAAGAGAAGAGAAGAGAAGAGAAGAGAAGAGAAGAAGAGAGAAGAAGAGAAGAGGAGATGGTGAAGAGCTTCACCCTCTTGATCCCTCACTCCCACACACTCACTCCCTCACACTCTCACACTCCCTCTCTCAAGAGCACACACAAGCAAGAAGAAGAGAAGAAGAGAGAAAGAAGAAGACTCCTTTTGCCACACACCAAAAGAATGAGCTTCTCATTCACTTTTCAAATTTATATACAAAACCCTAAATCCCTTTTGGGCGGTCATCCCCTTTTTCCCTTTTTTACATGGCCGACCGTAGCCTAGGCCCTTTTTCCCATTTCCCACCATTCTAATTTATCCTATTCCCAACTAATGCGTACAATTTGCACAGGAGCAAGCCTGGCGCTCTTTTACAAGGATTCGGGAGCGCTTCCACATTTAATGGTGCGGCTTTTACTCTTTTGTTGTCTCGGGGCGACACTGAGACTCTCTGAGGGTCGTGCCCGAACATTTAAATTTTTCAGGGTCTGGTTACTGGTCAAGGCACCTTTTTCTGCTTTTATCCTGCGCCCTTTTTTTCTATTTTCTTTTTTCCATTTTCCTGCTCCTTTGTGCTGCGATAAACACGGTAAACATTACCCCCTCCTAGCCAAGTGCCAGTCCCATGGCACTGTGGTGGGAAGTAGTGGCTAGTTAGGTCTATTGCTAGGCAGAACTGGTAGGTAGATGACACTGATTCAAAGGCAATTGTGTGAATGAGAGGTGATGTAGTTTAATGACGATGACTAGGAGAGATTCTGGCGTGCTTTAGGCTTCATGAAGATGCTCAGAATTTCTGACACGGTTGTGGCTTCCATTCTACGCGGCTGATTGGGGTTCCAGTTAGTTGGTGGAAAATATGTAGCCGGTCATCCCTTGAGCATCAGAAACGCTTGATCAATAAGCAATCCCTTAGGAGGATGGTATTGAAGGGATTTATCCTGGAGAAGCTTCCTCGAACTCTGCCTTGACAATGATATGCTTTGTCTTCGCATTGAAAATCTGTGTCTTTGATGTGAAGATCTTTGTCTTTGAGTTGAAGGTCTTTAGTGCCGCGTTGAAGATATTCAACCTTGCATTGAAAATCTTTAGGCTTGTGGAATCAATAAACGATCCATAGATCTTGAGGCATTAGGCATGCATCTTTGGAAGATGAGGTTCCAAGATCTATGCCAATGGCAGATCTATTACCGAGTACTCCTTTTGCTTGATTTGGTTCAATCATGGTAGCCATCAGCAGGCAGATGGTTGGCAACATGAAGCATGTTGGTCCGTCCACTCCAATGCAGAAAAGCTCCTGAAACAACAGCAATGGTGTCATGTCCGGCACATGGAAAGAATTTTGGTCATTAAAGGATGTCGTGGGTGATCTTCTTTAGCTGAGTAGCTAGTTCTTGAAACTCGAACATAACCTGCAAGAAAAGTTGTGCACTTCCTAAGGGGTGTGTCTGCCTCTCCGTGTAGTGCATGGTGCTCGTGGCAGTGGAACTGGGAGATGGATCGAACAACCTTGGGCAAGCCCTTGGTAATGTCCCACACTTGAGGACCCAGTTCGTGTGTCGTTGGAGGTGCGGTGCAAGTCTTAGGGTGACAGGTCTGAAAGTCCTGCCCTTGATGTGCCCTAAGTGTGAAGTGGGGAAGGGGCTAGGGAGAACCCTAGGTGCAGTGACTCTGGTGCACAACAAGCCGAAGGGAAGTTGCAAGCAGGTCATGTGAAGTCCTCTCTCTCTTGTCTTTGCTTAGTAGTAGATTCATCCCTTGGCTTTGCTATTCTTTTGCTGTTGTCTCTTCTTTCCAGTTCACTCTCTTTTTCTTTCTTTTTTCTTTTTTTGGTAAATTGTGGAACGACAGCCAGGCCTAATTGTCTTCATCGGAATGAGGAGGGGAAGGGGGTCGGATAGATTTGCTAAAAAACTGGCAACTTTGCATGTAATCTTTCAGATTCATGCGGACATGAAGAGAAGTGGTGGAGAGGAAAGGGTGATTGCACCTAGTGAATTGGCTGTCATTCATATCTTCCAGGAGGGCTAGGCAAAAAGAGGGGAGGAGGCTAGCCTTCATCATAAGACGAGCCATGGTACAGTTGTCAATAGCGTTAGGGCCAAAGAATAGGGGAGATAGGCCGCGCTTTTGTGGAGTTGGGTCCTACTTAAGGAGTAGCCTAAGTAACCTAAGATAATTACAGGTTGTTACAAAGGCGGGGTCAGGGCATGAGGAGAATTCCGCAAGAAAACATGTCATAGAATCATCTAGGCTTTCGGAGGTAAAGAGAAGGGCATGCTCGAAGGATACTACAATAGAGTTATAAATAATAGGGAAGTCGTACCGCCCATGGAGGGTGGCATCAAAATCCACCCCTACTCTCCGAGGGTATGCCATGTAGGTAGGGTTGTTCCGCTCGAATAGCAAGGTGTTACAAAAAGCCATCCAAGCGAGCATACTGATGTTGCATACTCGCCTCCTCCACATTGGTTGGCTTTTGTAGCCCTGTACAGTGTGTGGGACTTTGAAAACTTTGTTCTGCTAGTAATCAGTCGCTTCTATGCCCCAAGAGGTCGGGGTTTTTTCTCACTCTTCTAGCCATCTTTGCCCCAACCGGCTACCGACCACGATCACCTTATCCATCACCTTGAGCGGCAAGATCCTCCGCAGACTGTTGGATAGGAGAAAACTCAAGGTGAATGGATCCTTTCCTTGTTCTTGTATCGCCCACAGCACCAATTTTGCGTGGAATCCCACGGGGAGATCATCAGGGCACGGTGGGAGGGGTGCGGACGGCAGCACGGCTGGTTTGGCTCTCAGCTATTTCTTGGCTTCCTCTACTAGCTTTCTGCGTCTTTCCCTAGATGTGGCTTTTCTTTCCGCAGATGGGTCCTCTTGTGGTGGCTCTTGAGATTGCGGCAAGGGGGATTGTGGGACTACATCCTCCCTGAATCGGTTCATGTCGATTTCAAGTTCTGCTTCCTCCCCCTGCCGTTCTCCCTATGGTGCTTCTTCTTTGAATCCAAGGGCATCGATTTCTTGGGGGGTTAGGCCGGCTAGGAATAGGTATTTTCGTTGCTCGTCCAAGCTTAGCCTAACCTCCGCAGGTAGGGGTGGCATCTGCAATCCAGCTGTAAGGCTCTACGTGCTATGCCGAGCTTTCTTTGCGTCACCTCCAACGACTCTTCTTGCACTGAGTGGGTGGTGTCCAGGATGGTGTCGAGGAAGGCCTTCTGTTGAGTGTCGAAGGCCACTTGGGCAGCTTCTGCCTTGCTCTCTGCAATGATTTTCTCTTTCTCTACCAGAGCAAGGCGCCCCGCCAGTGTCTTCACCCTCTTTTCATTGTGCACAGTCCACTCCTCTGCTCTTTTGTTCATTTCTTCCAAGCTCTCTCCTTGCTTTAGAGTTAGTATAATGAGTTTCTGCTTGTGGTCTTCCAACTCCCTGACCAGCCTCTCTTGCTCTTCTTTTTCAGAGTTTAGTTGATCTGTCAGGCGCTCGATCTCCTCTTGCTGCTCCTTTATGCCTTGTTTTCTCTCCTCATCCTTGGCATTCAACTCGGCCACAAGCGCATCAACCTGAGCAGATTTTGTAGCGAGCTCCTGGTATTGCACTATCAGGAGCTTGTGCTCTCTTTGCATTTTCACTAGCTCCTGTGTCTCGTTTTCAAGCTGCTGTCTCCAGTGCTCCTCCCTATCATCCTTAGACTTCATTTCTTGTTTGAGATCTGCGATCTCCCTTTGCTGCATGGCTATCATCCTCGTTTTATCCAGCTGGAAGGCGGCCACTGATTCCTTGGCTGCCAACTCAGCCACGGCTATCTTGCGTTCCTCCTTAGCTTTCTCCAATTGGGAGAGCAGCTCGGCGACATACTCATCGTAATTAGCTGATGGCGTCATCGTTGTGTGGATGGGTGAGGTTGAGGCTTCTACCTTCTGCCTTTTAGGCTCTTGCCTGGATTCTGCATCAGTTAGCTGGCCTCTTTTGTCCTGTGGCCATGGTTTCTGTGCTCTATCCCTGGCCCATTTCTTTGTTGATGAAGTATTGCATCCACGCCATGAAGTTTGACACGTCAGCACTGGTCAGGATGCTAGGGGTGATGGTGGTGGGTTCAGTGGAAGGCACTAGGAGGGTAGGAATTGGATGAATCGGGGCCTTGCCCTTGCCCTCAGGGACTGGAGGTGGCACAAACTCCGGCATCTGTGTGCTAGACCTTGGCCCTTCTTCTCTATGCAGGCTCAGGTTCCCCAATTCATCTACTCGGCTTTGTTGCTCAATGGACCGGCGTGTGGCTTCCGCCAAGTCCTCTTTCTCCTTCCTTCGTAGCTCTTCCTCTTCCTCATCCGCCTTTCTTTTCCTTTCCTCCTTCGCTTTTCTCTGCTCTTCCTTCTTTTTCCCTTTTTCCTTTCTTTTCTTCTCCTCTGCTTCCTGTTTCGATGCCTTCTTTGCTTTCTGTAATTCTTCTTTTTCCTTCTCCTCCTCTTGTCTCTTCGTCCTCTCTCTCTCCTTGGCTGCTTTTAGGGACTCTTTCTTTGCCCTTTCCAAATCTTCTCTCTCCTTCTTTCTGCCTTCATCATCCTTCTTCTTTCTCTACGTTGTCTTCTTCTTGGGTTTCTTGGTTGTCTTTTTGCTTATCTGTCCCTCCCCTTCTTCTTCTGTCTCAGTTCTATCGGTGGACCTATCCTTGTCCTGGTGAGGAGGTGATCTTTCTGGCATTTCTCCTTCTCCTTCTTCCGCATCCTGTGCTTCCTTCACTGCCTCCTGGATGAGCGCAGTCAAGACACCTCCATAGCCAATGAAGGAAGTTTTGGAGGAGGCTTTCTTTCTTTCTATAACTTTAGAGGCTGGAGATTCTCCTCCTGCTGGTACACTTCCTAGGGCCAATGCTTTGGCTACCTGATCGATCGTTTTTTGCACGTCCTCATTCCAATCTACTTCGTCTAGGGTATGGGCTGCTACATTCTCCAGCACTAGTACGCTAATTCGATGCATCAATGAATTGTAGCACTGGTTGGAGAAGAGCACATGTATCAGCTTGGCCTGCATCCTGGCTTCTGCATCAGGGATATCCTAGATGCTTATGCCATCATTTGTGAGCACATCTTCCTTCTTCATTTTAAGCATGGCATAAACATCCCTTTTTTGTTTCCTCTCCGTCTTTGGTACCAATCTCAAAGCCTTCTCCACCAAGGTTGGGTCTGAACGGACCTGTACCTGCTTTGCATCTTCTCCTCTGCCCAGTGTCACAGTACCACATTCTTGATCTGGGTTGTATGTTCTGAGGAACTCCACGCACTCAGGTGGTCCGGCTCCTGCGAGAACTTTTCAAGATACTTCGTGAGGTTGCATTATTCAACCACCCTCCTGGCTGCTTCCTCCTTGGCCACCACAACTTCTATGTTGTGGATGGTTCAAAATTTGAGCTGGCTGAAGGTGCGGTTCTCTAGATGGATGCGGTATTGCTCACTTTCCTCGTCTGTGAATAGAAGTCGATGGGCGCGGTCTTGCTGCGACATTTTATGCTCCTGCCATAAACCATAATTTTCATTAGTACTTTCCACATATCAATTTGCTAATTGCTGGAAAAGAAAAAATCTATGCTTTTTGAATGAATTCATTAGGAAGCCATGTAGATTTTCCTTTTTAGACTTGGACTTTTTGCCCTTTACTTCAAAGTTTTCCTGCCCATTTTCCTACCCCATCCATTTTTTCATACTACATGTTTATGCTTTTCACTAATTTTACTTTGATTTATCCCCTTTGATTCATTTCTCATCTGATTCATTTCACCTTACCCCCTCCCCTTCCATCGTGAAAAGAATCCTTCCTAGGATTGAGGGTCAAAAGGTTAAGGGCATTTGGCATGTTGGGGTAGGAGTTACTTGTGAAGGAGCCAAGTATAGAAATTTGGATTGTATTCCAGTTGAGCTGTGTGGTCCAAATCAAAGGGTCGAATTCCCACGTGCGTAATGTATGTGAGAACATCTGTGAGGAAGTCACCAGAGGCGACACGGCTAGCAATGTGTAGCTCTTCCTCGGTCAACAAGCAATCGAGGTAGGGGTGTCCTTTGAGGTGTTCTTCCATGGGTCGGCCCCGAAGAGTGGTTAACACTCTATACGAGGTGGGCGCGACGTAAGTGGGATCATACTCTGCTGTTTTGATGGCGCGGCATTGCTCGGCATTGGTCATTATGCGACATCCTTTAACTTCCCATTGCAACCTAAGAGCGTACCATTGCCTCAAGAAAGGTGATCCAGTATTAGCAAGGTGTGATAACTCCGCGATTTCTTGGTCAGTGATAGCAGAAGTGGTTCGTGGATCGTATGACGTGATAAGGCACTGTTTGATGGCTTGCTTCTTGGAGATTTGGCTGTTAATCAACTCAGTAGTGGAGTGAGAAGCTTTTGTGAATGCAAATTCAAAGGTTTCCCAAGAGCAAGGCATATTTTGTACTCCTATTGCAAAGGGTTCTTCTAATAGAGCTAGGTCCAAGCGGTCATAGCTTAGCGCCAGTGACACAAAAGTGTCATCTAGTCATTTAATACAATCCACCACGTCATCCCCGGTGTCCTCAGCGAGGTCAACGGCCAGTGCTAGGAAGGATTTTCGTTCATAGGAGGGCATAAGGCCGACCGGTGGTTGAGGTTTGATAGAACAAGAACTTTTGACAATGAAGATGGACAGTTGGGAGGGTTCGTGAGTTTGAGGTTGGGCCGGTTGGATGTTGAGTGGATTAGGAGCAGCCATGACGGATGGGCTGCTGCATTCAGGTTGGAGTTGGGGAGGCGGATTGACTTCGATGGGTGATGCCTCCTGTGACGGTGGCTGTTGCTTGGGCCGGTAGGCCTGTGAGACTCTCTTGGGCCGAAGCGTAGATGAGTCGGATAGCTGGGGCTCTGGAGAGCACTGCGGCTTATGGTTTTGAGGTGTTATGGGACATAGGCTGATCAAGCTTATGGGTGGCGTATGAATAGTGCCTCTGGCCGTTGGGGCCTTAGGGATCCATAGCCAAGTAATTCCCTCGTAGTAGCCTTGTGCATGCAAGAGGGCTTTAGGGACCCATCTTTACTTGATTATGCAGCGCTTCCTGTGATTGCGTCTTCGTCTCCTAGGTTTAGAGTTCTGGGTCTTATGAGAATAGGAGCGTCGACTCCTAGGCGGTGGTTGTAGCTGTTTAGGTACCCATTGAAAGCGAGGTTGTTGGGCCTTAGCTTTGGCTGCTGTGGATTGCGGTTTATGGAAGTCAAGGAGTGGTGGCCGCACACTACCCCTCTCCTTAGTCTTACCTATGGATGTTTCTACCAGTGGCTTTGCGGACGGTGAGGGTGTTGCGCAGCCCTTGCTGAAAGCTGTGACAATGCGCACGTTGCCTATTGCTAGGTGGATGTGCTGCGACTTATAATCAACATTGCAGTGAATCTGCTTTTTGAAGGTTCTCCCCAGCAATGACTCCGCGCCTGCATCTGTAGCACTTGGCAATACGTAAAAAAGCATTGGAACAGTCTCAGACTCGATAAAAACAGGGACTCTATACTTGCCGAGAAGTGCATATGAGTGGGCCCCATATGGGTTTAATTTGACAGTTGTGGATTGAAGTAGTGGCTTGCCAAGTTGGATCCAATGACTGTGGGTTAAGACATTGAAGTCTGCTCCCTCGTCGATCAAGGAGTTGAAAGCGCATGTTTGCTTGGCAGTGACCGTGATACGGAGGTAAGCGGGTTCTACGGCTTCCTCCTCCTCTTCGTTGATTTCAGTGATTGTAGCTACTTGTACTTTGATCAGCGATTCTAACAATGGTGGCTCATGCAAAGGATGCGTGGGAGGGTAGTACTTCTTGACACGATTGCCATTGAAGAAGCCTATTTCCTCTCCGTCTAGTGTCTCAAGCTCGACATTGCCGGTTCGGCTGATTGCACGAACCTTGAAGGGTCCGAGACCTCTGAATTTCATTTTTTTCTTATGCCCCTTAATTGAGTAAAGGAGCACTAAGTCACCCTGTTCGAATTTGCGCTGCTTGGCATGCTTGTCGAACGAGCTTTTGTGTTGGGCTTTCTCACAGATAAGCTCATGGGTGGCTAGAAGACGAGTCTCTGATAGGTGTTCAAGCTCAACCAGGCATTGCATCCATGCCTCCTTCCCTTCCCATCGTTCTTGAAGTGCTATTCTCAGGCTAGGAATGAAGAATTCTAATGGTAGAATTGCCTCAGTTCCATAGGTCAGCCTAAAGGGGGTTTGGCTGACAGCCATTTTATAAGCTGTGCAGTAGGCCCACAAGGCTACCATCATCTTATTGTCCCAGTCACTGCATGAGGCTGAGATTACTTTAGTCAGGACATTGACAAGAATCTTATTAGTTGATTCTGCCTCGCCATTCGCCTGAGGGTAGTATGGTGAGGATTTGCGATGGATAATGAGAAAGGTGGACAGGAGATGTGCTATCACTTCGTTGATGAAGTGCGTGCCTTGGTCACTAAGCAGTTCGATGGGGCAGCCGAATCGCGAGATCACTTGCTCCCATAAGAACTTGGCAGCCGTCCTAGCGTCGTTTTTACGTGTGGCTCTTGTCTCTGCCCATTTTGTGAGGTAATCTGTGGCTACAATGATGTACTTGGCTTGTGAGTACTGCACCGCAGGATTGATGGGTCCTATGAAGTCGATTCCCCATTTTTCAAATGGTTGTCAAGCAATAATTGGGGTCAACTCCATTTGATCCTTGTGAATCGTGACTTTTGTCCGTTGGCACTCATCACAATGCTTGACGAATCGTTTGGCGTCGCGGAAAAGCGTGGGCCACCATAGTTCAGACTGCAGCACCTTCCGTGCTATCGTGTCTCTGCTAAAGTGTCCTCCCGCAATGCCGTTGTGTGCCTTCGAGAGCACATCGTACATCTCATGCTCACATACACATCTACGCAGCAGTCTGTCTTGCCCCAGCCTATAGACTTGGCCTACAATTAGCTAATAGGGCTGGACCTTAAGGATTAAGCGCCTAAGTTGGGCTTTTTCTATTGGTCGCTCAGGCAATCCGTGCTCAAGCACTTGGACTACATCATCTGCCCAATATGGCGTTAGATCAGCCTTGAATAACTCTCTCTCGCTAGACAGGTTAAATAGATGGGCATTGGGTAATTCATCAACGATACCTTGTCCAGCTGCTTCTCCCGTGGGGATGTGTGACATGTGATCATCCATGTAATGCTGTTTTCCCTTTCATACTACCACGGAGAAATCGAACTCTAGAAGCAGAAGGAGCCATCGAGCTATGCGTCCTATAGCGCAAGGTTTGTTTACGAGATAGAGCAAGGCTTGATGGTCCACGAAGAAGGTAAAGGGTGTGGCCAAAAGATAATGCCAGAATTTCTTCACAGCGAACACCATGGCTAATCCCTCTCTTTGTGTTGTCGAGTAGTTCATTTCCATCTCAGTGAGTTGTCTACTAGCAAAGCTCAAAGGATAATCTAAGTTGTGTTCACCAGGTTGGCACAACACTGCCCCCACAACAAACTTAGAAGCGTCGATGTGCACGTGGAAGGTAACGGTCCAATCTGGGGCTCGTAGAATTGGTGCTGTTGTTAGAGCCTTTTTCAATTCTTCGTATGCTTGTTGGCATGCCTTGGTCCATTCCAAGACGATCAGCAGCTTGTATAATGGTCTGGCGATCAATGCATAGTTTAGTACAAACCGCTGATAGTACCCCGTATGGCCTAAGAAGCATTGAACTCCCTTGTAGTTAATTGGGGGTGGAAGGTCAACAATAACCCTGACCTTCGAGAAGTCAATGGCAATGCCGTTCTTCGACACCACGTGCCCTAAGATGCATCCATGCTTAACCCAAAACTGGCACTTTAAGGGGTTCAAGGAGAGACGATACAAGCGACACCGCTCAAAGATTGCGCGGAGTTTGTCTAAATGTTTGATCCAGGTCGAGTGGACACAGAGATCATCAACAAAGACTTCTAACTCCTTGCAAAGCATGTCCTTAAAGATGGTGCACATGAGACATTGGAAATTGGTAGGGGCATTAGTCAACCCGAAGGGCATGACTATGTATGCAAAGATGCCCCACTCAGTGGCAAAGGCGGTCTTGTGCCCTGTCCGCACGATGCACTTGCACCTGGTTGTACCCTGAGAAGCCCTCCAGAAAACTGTAGGCTTCCTTGTCTGCCACCCTCTCAAGCATGTGCTTGGTGTACGGCAACGGATAGTTGTCCCTCTTCGTAGCAGTGCTCACCTTCTTGTAATTGATGCACACTCAAATTTTTCCATTCTTCTTCATCACAATGACTATGGGCGACACCCAGTCTGTGTGCTCAATTTCGTAAATGAATCCAACTCTCATAAGCTTGTCAATTTCCTCCTTGACAGCATGAGCGTGTTTTGGATTCATAGGGTACGGTTGCTGCTTGACTGGAGTTGCGTCTGACGTCATGGGTATGTTGTGAGTTACGACACTCGGATTCACCCCCTTAAGCTCCTCTAAGTACCAGGCAAACACGTCTATATATTCTCGTAAGAGAGTGACAAGACTCGTTTCTTCTTCACCAGTCAAGTCATCGGCAATGAATACTGGTCGGGATGTTTCCCCTTCCTGGGCTAAGTCTACCTTCTTGACTTTGGCTGGTCCCTCGATTGGTTTGCTCATCTGCCCTTGACGTTTGGCACCTAACAAAACTATTACCTTGTCCCCTTTTTTGAATTTTGTGAAGCGTTTAGGGAGGTCCTGCGGCTTTCACTGTTCTTCTGTTCATGTATCCTTGGGTTGCTTTGCCTTTTTCTGCCTTAACCGTCTGCGCCTCAGGTGGACGGGTAGGTCCCCCTTGGTACGTCTGGTCGTGTGGGCAGCCTAGGGATCTCTGGATCACTATTCGAACTAACTTCCGATTCAGAGTCAAACCCATCGTCTTCGCTAGAAGAGGTGGTCTCCCCTGGTGGCCGTAGTTCAGATGGTGATTCAGTCCTCAGTATTGATGTCGTTCCTGGCTGGGCTAGGCCTACTTGCTCAAGGTCTATGGCTCCTACGTGTTCCAACCAAGCACGATCACATTCCATGCACATGACTCCTTGCTCTACTCTAAAGGTCTGCCTTTTCTGCGGCTTGGCCTCTGCTCGTATCTGCTCAATTTCTTATCCTTCAGTGTCGTATTCTACAATATCTACTTCACCCTCGCTCTCATCACTGAAGGATTGGCAGTCTTCATATTCGTCGCTAGAATCTTTGTCATCCGACTGCTTGTCGTCTCCTAGGGTTTGGTATGTCTCGTGTCGTTGGTCAGGAACTAGGGCCCAGTTATACATGAGGTTTAAATCATGCACCCTGATCCATTGCCACTTGGATTCCTCTAAGAGATCCTGGAGTAGTTTGAAGTTTGCAGCTGGATTGCCAGCTAGCTTGTCCGTTAGGTATTCCAGTATCCCCTGGAGTTCCCTTTTGTTGGATGGTACTTGGAAGGTGACATGCTTAGGCTTTCCACGGAGGCTTCCTGCCATCATGCAGACTGGTGTAGAGAGTGCTTCATTAGACTTGTCGATCGTTTTGATGGCTTGCTTCTATGCCTCATGATCTGAGAATGGCAGGTTGATTGTAGCGAGAATGTGCATCCAATCCCGCTCATCCTCTGGGCATGGGATATACTTGGTCAAGGGCCCATAGGACTTCTTGACCTGAGTGTTCCCCTTGAGCATAGCAGAGATGGTCCGTTCTATTGCCAAGGAAGATCAATCCATTACCCCAATATTCGATAACTCTAGCATTGCGCATCCAGGGTCGGCCTAATAGGAGATCGTAGTCCACTCCCTTCATGACTATAAAGTCAACAGAGGACTGGATGCCTACGATCTTCACTGGCCAATTCTTAAGTACCCCGAATGGCTTCGCTCTCATACCATTTGCTAGCATGACATTAAACCTAGCAGTTTTGACAGGCGGGTTTCCCCAAGTTTGGAGCACTGCATGGCTAAGCACACTAACTCCAGCTCCTGTGTCTACGATTCCCTTTCTTGTTGTGTCACCTAGGGCTAAAACTGGCAAGACCACATGCATCTCGAAACCTTCCCAGAAGGCATTGACGTGCAAGGATTTAGGCACAGAGTGCAGCGTCAAACTCGGTATTTGTGTTTCTACATCATGGTCTTGAGGGTTTGCCATGACCTGCTCTCGTGATCCTTCGACCCACTGCTTAAGATCTTGCCATAGGGTAGGATGCTGCCTAAGCAGATCTCCCAGGCTAAGTGTTACAAGGGTAGTCACTAGCGTGGTCAGGAGATCATTGGATACTCACCTCTCTCTTAACCTGGATTGTCCTGGCCAATGGCCGTGACTAATCTGTGGCTCTATAGCATCAAGGCTTGGTCGTAGTGGCACTGCTTGTGGCGCGGTTGCTTCTGTCGATTGAGGTTGAGGCGGTGATATCGGTGTGCTTATGCTGGAGAGATCATCGATCTCGTCCTCTATGATGGGCTCAGCATTCTTGAGATGCTCTTGAGCCTCCTTCACCCATTCCTTCACCTTTTCTATGGCCTCTAACTGTCGCTTCGGATGCGGGTATTCCCCTACCTTAGCGCTTCCCTTTTTGGCCGTCTTAGGGGCTGAAGTCTCTGCCTCAACGTCTGAAACCTTCTTTCCAGCAGGACAGTCGTAGCACTCTCGGTTTTTAGTGTGACTTTAGCTTTTGATCTCTTCTTTTTCTGCCTGCGGCTTTTGTTCCCTATCAAGGTTGCGTCAAGATTGCTAGGTCCTGGCAGAGAGATGTCGGCCTGCTTCATTTGGGCTCGGGTCATGACTCGCAATGGGATAGGCGTGGCCTCCCCATCGAGGTTTTCGACACCAAACAGCCCCAACGGGACAGATGGTACGTTGGCTGAGCTAGAAGATGGCTTTCACTTTGGGCAGTCTACGAAGAGATGGGTGATTCCACACTCTGCGCACCTTTGGTCAGCCTTGTCTCTATTTTGCTGCTCTCTTTCAGGGCAGCATGATGAGATATGACCGGGGTGACCACAAGTCCAACAAGTGATTGGATCCTGCGGCTGCCCTCCTAGGCCTCTACCTCGTCGTCGTCCTAACGCCATCACTGGCACTGGTCAATAATCCATGAGGACCGTGTTGCCCTCGTCGTCATGTGAGACGTAAGGGTATATGTAGGTCTCTTCATCATTAGGCTCCTCCACATAGTGGATTGGAGCGTCGCTCGGTGGGTGGGTCACGTAAGGACCAGGCAGTCTAGGAATGCCGATAGGGTTTATGTCCATTCTAGGGACGGCTGGTTTCATATCGTTAGGTGTGGGAAGAGCCAATGGAGCTCCCCTTTTGGAGAATGGTTGCGGCCTGTTTGCTAGGTAAGGTTGGCCGTAGGGTTGCGAGTACGGAATTCTTCTTGGTAATCTACAATGCACGACATCATGGCCGAACCTACCGCAGTTAGCACAAGGTCTTGACCTAGGGTCTTGACACTCGGCCGGCAAGTGGTTTCCACCACAGTACACGCATTGGACGTGCGGGCGCATTGGTCGTCTCAACATGTCTTGCAACTTGGCTAATTCCATCTTGACATCAGCCAAGCCTTAGTCTGTCTCGGTGGCCTTCCCCTTATCTTGGGATGATGGGATTGATCGCTCACTAGAGGCCGACATTCTCTCCGAGCTTCGTGAGTTGGTCTCCTCTAGATTCGAGCTCCTGGAGCTCCACTCTTTCAGCTGATCATCGACTCTGATGGCTTCCTCAAACACTCTAGCTACTGCATCTCGTTGCAAGCTTGAATTGCTTGCCAAAGCCTTATATAACTCCTCATCTCGAATTCTGCTGATGAATACAATCGAAACTGCTCTTTCAGTCGGTCGCTCGCCCAGAGGGATTCTCTTGACGAGACTCCTCACATGGGTCACGTAGTCGCAGATGTCCTCCTTCTCTCTCTACTTGACATTCATCAAACGTACTAGCACGTTATCGGAGTATCCGGGCTCGGCGAATCTCTTGATGAAGAGATCCTTGAGGTCATTGAAGTTGGCTCGCTCTACAACATCTAGGCTCGTGTACCACGTCCTACCCTTGCCACCTAGGCAAAGCCCGAACGCTTGCGAGCGTTGAGTTAGGTCGTTGAGGCCGTTGGCTTCGCAGACTTGCTCAAACGGCTCAACAAAGCTATATGGGTCGTCATGGGGTTGGTACTTGTCGAGTTGCTTGGCAACGATCGGTATTTTGGACTGGCTCTTTGAGCCTTGGTTTGCCCCTAGTCCTGCGAGCAACGACGTTGCTAGTGCAGTGCCACTCTGCTCTGTCTGTATTATCGAGCAGCTGCTTCATGAGAAGCTCGCTCAACGTCAAGTCTCCCTCTAGTGCTCTCTCATGGTTTGTTCGATTTCGGCCAGCTAAGTTCAGCACTCGCTGCACCTCATGCAGCTCCATGCTTTGGCTTTGGCTCCTAGCCTGTTGCTCCCTATTGTACTCGGCTATGCTCTGCAATGCTCTGTGGGCTAGCCTTCTCTCCTCTTCTAGATCTGCGATGATTGCATCTGTTGTCCTACCGCGGTGCTCGTACCGGGCGTGTGTGTCATAACTGCTCATCAACTCTGCTGAATAGCATATGGGAAGACGTTCAAATCGAGTTCCTCATTAGACCCACGGTCTGAGCTTTCCTCTACCATTGTCGAGTTGTCTTGCTCCACTAAGCTATCGATCAGGTTCAGTAAACTTGTTAAATCCACGTCGTTGGTGCCCCTTGCTTGGTCCTACTCTGCACTTTGATGGTTTGTCTATGTCTTGGGCCCTCTCCTATTGGTGGGTTCCTTGAGTGGTTTATCTGAGTGAGCTCCTTTGGTTATTGAATACAAACCTCAATTTATGATCACTCAGTGCGTGTGTCATTTCTCGTGCACTTGTGCCCAATCAGGCTTTCAGCTTTCTTAAGTGTACTTCAAGTGCGGAAATTCAATGTGGGTGCAGCAAGCAACTCCTCAGCGTCTTACACACTCTCGCTTGTTTCGGGCCTGATAGCCTTGTAGATCCATTTTTTGGCCGTTTTGTCAGGGTTTAGGGTTTTCTTGTGTGTCGCCTTGTTTGTTTTCGGTCAATTAGGTTTTGCAGCTTAGCGGTTCTCATGTAAGACCTTGGGTCTCGCAACTGCCCACTTCTAGCTGCCAAGCGGCTGCGCACTACGATTTCTCCTATTACGTGTGCCAGAATCAAGTTCTGAGCGCCCGAAGGGTTTCGACAGTTTGCACTGCTGCATATTTGCCGGGTCAGGTCACATTTCCGAAAATTTTGATAAAAAGTTGCACTCAGACCAACTGGTCCGAATCGCAAGGTCCGAGTAGGTCACTCGAACGGGCCGAGGCATAGGGCCGAGGGCCGAATTTTCGGGTTTGACTCAGACGGTTTGATTCAGACTGGTCGAACGGCAAATTCAGACAAGGTGATTCGGACGGGCTGAGGCACTTGAGCCGAGGGCCGAATGTGGGACGTGGCCGAGGGCCAAATTTGAGGCTCGGACGGTTCGTTTGGACGGGCCGAGGCCGAATGTGCCACGTGGCATAAAGTTTTGATTCGGACGGGCCGAATGGGTTGACTTGGACAGTTTGCCTCTAACGACGGTCGGAGGGCTTGGTCAAGTGGGCCGAGTGACAAGGGCCAAGGGCCGATTCTGGGACTCGGCCCAGGGAAGGCCACTCGGACGGGCCGAATGGAGTGCGCGTAACCCGCATGAACACGATTTTGATCGATTCACCAGATGTAGGCCAGCACCACGGTCATGCACTTCCAGATCCTATCTAGGGGAGTAGAGGGAGAGATTCATATACCTGAACGGGCCGGCAAGTGCGTCGGCGATGCGATCGAATCGATACGGGCTGGAGCTCTCTATCTCTCTCTCTCTCTCTGAAATGGCACAAATGAGCTCTCCCTTGGCCTCCTGGCTCTTATTCCCCTTCCCAAGTGTGGCGTTGATGCCCCCAATCACTCACTTGCCGATCTTAGGCATCACTAGTGAGCATTTTACCAAATTTTGCATGATTTTTGCCCTGTTTTGCCTTGTTTTGAAATAGTAAACCCTACCCTTCTCCGGTTCGATCTCCTAATTCTAACCTATGCTAAATGCAACAAAAATCAAAGGCAAAAAATTGAAATAGATTTCCCATGCTTTCGAATCATCAAACAACCAAAATGTCCCAAAATACTTACTTGTTTTGAAGATCAAAAACACCCAAACTTCCTACCTATCTCAAGCTCCGTTTCAGGGATGAATCCCCTACTTCGATGCTTGATATGAGGCATGCAAGTGTTCAAGCTTGAATCCATTAGTCCTGGCAACGGAACCAAAATGTGGGAGCTTTCACTCAACCGCCAAGACCCACGGACCGCTTATTGCTTCAAGCGTTCCAAGCCGAGCACTAATGGCTACCTCTCACCTAGCTGATGCGGCGTCAATCCTACGAGTGTAGTGAGCTTACCTTAATGCTTGATCGAGTACCCTCCTCTATCTTGCACTCTGGTAGCTCCACGATTCTTGATGCGAGCTCAAGCATCCTCAATCCTCCTCCATCTCCAAGCTCCATCCTCCATAGCCGTGTGTGCAAGAGAAGAAAAGAGAAGAGAAGAGAAGAAGAGAAGAGGAGATGGTGAAGAGCTTCACCCTCTTGATCCCTCACTCCCATACACTCACTCCCTCACACTCTCACACTCCCTCTCTCAAGAGCACACACAAGTAAGAATAAGAGAAGAAGAGAGAAAGAAGAAGACTCCTTTTGCCACACACCAAAAGAATGAGCTTCTCATTCACTTTTCAACTTTATATACAAAACCCTAAATCCCTTTTGGATGGTCATCCCCTTTTTCCCTTTTTTACACGGCCGGCCGTAGCCTAGGCCATTTTTCCCATTTCCCACCATTCTAATTTATCCTATTCCCAACTAATGCGTACAATTTGCACAGGAGCGAGCCTGGCGCTCTTTTACAAGGATTCAGGAGCACTTCCACATTTAATGGTGCGCCTTTTACTCTTTTGTTGTCTCGGAGCGACACTGAGACTCTCTAAGGGTCGTGCCCGAACATTTAAATTTTTCAGGGTCTGGTTACCGGTCAAGGCGCATTTTTCTGCTTTTATCCTACGCCTTTTTTTTCTATTTCCTTTTTTCCATTTTCCCACTCCTCTGTGCTGCGGTAAACACGGCAAACAACAGTTCTTGATGCCTGTCACATTTTCACTCACTGCTAGTTGAAGCTATTCCTTGGCAGTTGGAGTTTGTTTTATATAAGTGATTGCCCCTCTTTGGAATTGATTTTTTTTAATATACTTTATTTTCAGCATGCTATAATTGTAGTTTACTGCATAGTTTATGCAAGCAATCACCTTCATTTGACAACTCTTTGCATTGAGTTTATGGACTGTTCATTACTTAGTCAGTATCCTTGTTTTCAGCTTGATCTAGTAGTGGTTTTAGGGATGTTTGCAATAATTATAGAAGCTTTTTTTTAATAGTTTGTGCACTTATTTGCCTTCATTATGGATGGTGTCTCGAGTGATAGTGCTATATTTAATATTGACAAGTTGAATGGCACCAAGTATAGCTACTAGAAGGCCCAAATTTGGCAAGTTTTAGTGTAGAAAATGCAAGTTAGGCCTTTGAAACATAAGGATGTCAAGCTCAAACTTGATGTAGAGGATTGGGCTGAATTAGATGAGCTATGTAAGTCCACCATCATATTAACCCTTGGAGCCCCAAGAGGAACTCCAAGGAAAAGGGAATTCTCTTGCAAGAAAATCTATCTTGTAACATCAACAAGCTTTTATTTCATTCTTTTGATCATCAAAACAAAGAAAACAACAATTCTTCACGTAGCACCACAGTAGATTTCTCCCACGGATTTGATAGAATCAACCATAATCTTCAACATCTTCACAAAATCCATCAATAGAACAAAGAACACAAGGGAATGCACCATCTTTGAATGGAAATCAATCACATATTATTCATCTTCAATGTCTTCATAGTTCTCTATCTCAATCTCTCATATATAGTTACACTGTTTTGATAGAATTAACTATATCTGACTCTCTCTCTCTCTCTCTCTCCATCAATAGTACATCATATCCTCACTACAATGCTCTCATAATAACCCTAAATAATCCTTCTTAGGTCGTGGATGCACCTCCCAAGAGGTATGTCTGATATGAAGAGTCACCAGAGCCACTACAGTGTCTTTTCACAGCTCACTACTGTCACTGTCACTTAGTCTTCTCTTCAGTCTTCAGCAGAGCAGCTGCTTCTTCCACCTGTTTTAGCTCTTTTAAACTTAGATTCATCCTTTCCAAAGGTTAGAAAACTTTCCCAAAGTCACACATATATTCTACAGAACACCTACAGAAGGTCTACAGAACAGTCACAGTACATCACCAGAACAGCTACAGTACAGTTATAGTACAGAGACAGAGCAGAGACAGAGGCTCTATAGAAGATCTACAGAAGGTCATCAGAACCTCATAACTCATACTCAAACCATTCCAAACTATCAAAAACTATTCAATAGGATTTCAAAAGATCTCAATCTTCATCTATCATCAATCCATGCTTCATACAGAAGACAATCAGAATAAAACAGAAGCTATACAGAAGGTATACAGAACCAATCAGAACCTATCAAAACATCACATAACCTCATATCTCCACTGAGAATCATCATGAACTTCCAAAACATAATCAATATCATCCAAAACACTCTCAAATACTCCCCTTAACAATCATACATCACTCTAAATCCATCAAAAATCAATCATTCAGACCTCAAAAACAACAAAAATCAGTCAAAAATTCAGTCTTTTTCCACTCTCAACATATCCCCACACTTAGAAAGGAAGCATCCTCACGACCCAAGGAAAAGAATAATATAAGTTCACTAAAGAGCTCAATTTTATCCTTTGTCAAATCTTCAATAATCTTGCCAAAACACGACCCCAACTTATCACCTGTATCTGAGAGAAAAAACTACTAAAGAAAAACTTCATTATTCATTAACCCATCTGATTAATCTTTTAAAAGCCATAAAAAATTGGTAAAGGATATAAGAGGTTCTCTTCAGCTTTCCACCATAGGCTTTTCATCCACCAGCAATCTTTTTGAAAAGAGCTCTCGAATAAGTATTCACAATCAACACGAACTCATCACATACAATTAAGACAATATATACATAAACACTAACACAACCATATGAATGACACCTCCAAAAAGAGATATATCATTAAGAATCTTTCAAGATACATTGCAAAGGCATTAATGAAGATGATCCCTTTTAAAATCTTGGTGGTTTCGAAAGCGATCCATGGAGAAGGATTCATCTACAAATGTCTTGGGAGGATTTTGAAAAAACTGCAAGCAGCACATCCTTTTTAGCAAGACAAGGTATCTGCTAGGGAGACATAGGGCATGAAAATATAGGACATCCAACTGGTGAGAGTCAATGTTCACATTGACATTCATACAAAGTTTTGGAAGGGACTTTTGATCATTATGGGAATGCCTATGCATGTATGCTAGATACCAAGCAAAATGAGCTATCAATCTCACCGAAGGATCCAAAGACTGTGAATATTGGTGAGCAAAATGAATATAGTTCTGGTATGCTTGACTGACATTTGTCCAATCTCCTGGAATAATTGGCCAATTTATCTGAGGTCCTGTAAGAGAATCATTTGAGCTCCATCCCCTTTTTCTGGGAATATGATGATCAAACCCATCATATTCACTAACCAACTGAGGGGGTTGAGAGATAGAAGTGGAAGGAGATGGAAGTGGAATAAGTAAAAGTGGATGAAGAGATGGGTAGGCAAAATCATAAAAGGAAGAATAGTTTAAAGAAGGAGTGGCTGAAAATTTTAGAGGATCACTTAGAAAGGGTGTTAATTGATAAATAGGAAAGGTAGAAGGTACATGAATGGATGAAGAAGGACAAGGTGGAGAAGGGGAAAAGACTCTATCTTTGATAAAAGAGCAGTATGTAAATATGGGAATTTGAGAAAAAGATTGAGGTTGGAAAAGAAGGGGTAAGATGGCTGTGGAATTGGTTTGATAGAGGGAAAGATATGTATCATAACGATGAGCCGTTTGTTGGTAATACAATAGGGTAGGAATAGAGGGACCTAAGATAGATCTTTGCTGATAGGCATAAAAAAAGGTAGAATCAAATGGATTATTTTTGAAAAGGTGAGCTAAGAGATCCACCCTCAGTTGGTTAGTACTCTGTACATAGGTAGAAGCTGTGTTCTGTCTTTGATTTAGGACCACAAAATCAATCATGGAGTGCCAGGAATTATCAGGGCAAGTAGCCACTTTGGAGGAGTAACTCTGGAACATGTCATCTATTTGCAACTCCAAATAGTTGACATACAAAACAGCTTGTAAAACCACATCTCCCATATACCAGGCCATATCCACTTCATCTGGAATCAATAAGTCTCCCCGTAGATACATATATGATATCAACATGGTATCGGTCATGACAGAATCTTCGAACACCATGTGGACCACTTCTGTCAGTAACTTAGGAGACCAAGCCCCACTCCAACCATCCTCTGGAAGAGGAAGATCCATCGTTGAAAGCTTCATGTAGAAGGCCAACTTTTGTAGTTGATAGTGGACAAAGAAAGAATGGTCCAGAGGAACATATTTTTAGAATTGCTCAAATGTAGACCATAGCAAATCCATCCTGGACTGCAATCTTTCCACTTTATCTTGGAAGAGAGGACACAAGGTAGCCTGTCTCTGAAGAACTGCCAAGTCTTGCTGTGAGAGAAAAGGGATCAGGAGAACATTAGGGCTTGGAGGAACAGACCGTGACTTTGCTAGTTGGTCTTGCAACTGTTTGATTTGGGAAGCTTGTGATTCCATTGTGTCATTAGCAGTCTGTAAGGCTGAAAGTTTGACATCTAAGAGAGTCTGAAACTCTTGCGCTTCTTTGGATATACTCTCCTTTTCCTCTGAGATTCTAGTGACCTCTGATTGAGCCTCTGTTAACTGAATCTTCAAAGAAGATATCTCATCTCTTTGGGTTTCAATCAGTTGGGTTTGTTGCTCCATCTGCTTAAACAAATCTGCTAGTGTGTCCTTAGCAGAGGCTAACTCGGATGTTGCCTTATGCAACTGGTCCTTAGACTACATCAGTTCTTCATAAAAGAAAGCGTACAGCTGTTGAACATAGGCTGTCAACTGACAGTTCAATGGAACTTTGAATGTCTTTACATAGGAAAGGAATGGCATCTCCTGAGACTAGACTATTCAGGGAGGAGATGGATATGTCCAACGAACCTTCTCTATGTGCTCTGAACAGGTTGTTACAGGTGAGATAAGCATGGAGATCACTGCTAGAGGTAGAAGGAATGGGCACTGAAGGAAGAACTGAAGGAGCTTTATTTGCTACCCGCTTCAAGTGTTTGCGCTATATGACTAGGGGAGGAGGAGAATCCAGATCCTTGATATCAATTGGTTCTGACTCATCTGAAGGTGGAGGAGGAGGTACTGGATCAGATGGAGGAGGTGGAGATACACTCTTCTGTAAACCTGAGTAGGTCAAGAAGACAGACAAGTAGGATCCATAGGTGACATTGGTAACATTGCCCTTGGTTACTTTTACGAAATGTTGATCCATCTTAGTGAGTAGGTAAGTGCTCCAATCAATAGCTACTCCTTTTAACACCATCCTTGAAGCTGTAAAGAGCTCTTTTGACAAGTAATGGGATTGTATTTCTGCAGGCATAAACCTGTCTTGGAGGAACTGACAGACCAACTTCCACACAGGATCAGTGATCATGGAAAAGGAAACTCCTGAAGTGTTGATCACCTTCTTGACATCCAGAATCTCCTTGGTCTGTTTTTGTAACAGCTTCAAAATCTCATCGTTAGAGAATAGCTGGCGAGCTATAACAAAGGGTTCCCCTTTGTAGGGAAGAGACAGAGCCTTCCCTAGGCCTCGCGGTGTCAAAGTCATGGAAGTACCCTGGACCAGTCCCGACCTCTTGCTGTAGGAGGCCAGGAACTCATCACACATGGATGGATCCTCTGGAAGCAATGGAAAGGAGGTAGCCACGAAAGTCGCGAGTCCCGCCTTCGTGAGAGGCTAAAAAATAAGTAGGGAAGAGTAATCCCTACTGACCAGTGGGACATACTGGATAGGGGGAGGAGTGTGAGGCGCCATTCAGATGGTAAACACACACACCACAACACAGGCAGTCACAAAGAATGCCTGCAAAACAACCAAAGGGCTATAAAAAAGGAATCAATCCAAAAAAAAAAGGACACTCATACAAACATAGACGTAACTAACGCAAGTACCACCCCAGACAATACACATCCTAGAAAAATTTTGGCATGACCTCCACACATATGTGACCAAAAGCTTCATGCGATGCAACATGCAAGCACTCAAATCCCCGTATCAGGCAATAAAGAAAAAAAACTACACACCGTACCCGTAATCGTAACACATGGACAAATCAAACTACCATAAAAATGGACATCAAGACTGGACCATAACTTGACCATCAGTGTCAACTAATAGACTTTTACGCGCCTATCCCACGAAGCGAGTTTATTAAAAAGGAAAAAAGTGCAATGAGGGGGAAATGTGTTAATGAAGGGTTTATTTTAATAAATTATTAACAATGGATGACATTTTATTAGGTGATAAACCTTAATAAGAAAACGGCGATTCCTTCTTAAAATTATAATTAAAAATTATTAAGTTGAAACGGTGCTTTAACGCAACCCGGACTTCGATGCCCAGACTAGGTCTCTAAATGCAAATTCCTTAATTAAAAATTAAGAGTGATGTGGAGCACTTTTTTACCAACGCGTGCTCTTGTGATGGCTGGTTCATTTTTATTACAAATTAAAGTGCCTCTTTAAGCGCACGTAGCGCGTGTAAAGTGAACGGCTGGTTGATTTTTATTATTATAAAATTGTGTGTTTAGTGCGAATGCGTGTGGAAAATGTGGGTGAATAAAGAATTCATTTTAACAATTAAGTTGTGATTAAGGGGAAAATGAAAATAAATAAAGCACATAAAATAAATACTTGGAAGGGGTGTGTATGCAAGGCTTGAAGGCGCACGGAAGAGTCCCCCAAAAGGAATGAATCTAGTAAAAGAAAAGTAAAGACCACTGACGGAACAACAAGGACAAAACCTTAGTGGATGTGTTGATTTTTATTTTTATTTATTTTTTAAATTATTGTATGATGAGTTATTATTATTAAAAAAAATTATTTTAAATAGGGATACCATGTATAAAAATATTTTAAAGTGAAAAATGAATGGAAAAATGTCAAGGGGGATGGGTGGAATTTTTTAGATTTTTTTAAATTTTTTTCAGTATTTTTTACTAATTTTAAATGATTTTTTTGTATTTTAAGGTAATTTTGGAATAAATTGGAAAATATTTATTTTTTTGGTAATTTTGGAGGTGGAAATTTCTACCTAAAAAATTTCCAAAAATTTGTAAAAATCTAAGAGAATTTGTAGATTTTTTTTGGAAATTTTTTTGAGTGGAAATTAATCTATAAATTAATTAAATAAGTTAAATCAGAAAAATCAGCTTAGTTTGGTAACTAGGGTCAAATTAAGTCATCTAAGTCCTGGTAGTCTGTGTAAATCATGGAAGTCAGATTAAGTCAAGTCAAGTTAATCAAAGGAAACTAGGTTAGTCTGGCTTAGGCAAAGTCAGGTAGGTAGACTAAGGCAAGGCAAGGCAGGTTAGTTTGGGGTAGGCTAAGTTAGGTTAGTAGACTAAGTCTGGTCTGTAGGGGCTAACCTAAGGGGGGTTAGTGTAACTAGGCTAAAGTTAGTTTAACTAGAGTAGGGTTAGTGGAACTAACACATGGTTAGATTAACTTAACTAGGGTTGGGCCAACTAGGCTAGGGTTAGTTGACTAGGGGGGGATAAACTAACTACAGTTGGGGTTAGTTAACTGGGGGGGGTAACCTAACCACAATGGGGTTAGTTAACTAGGGGGGGTAAACTAACTACAGTGGGGTTAGTTAACTAGGGGGGTAACCTAACCACAGTGGGGTTAGTTAACTAGGGGGGTAAACCTAACCACAGCGGGGTTAACTCAATTAGGATTAGGTGAGTTAAATTAGGATTAATTAAATCTAATTAGGATTAGGTTAGTTTAATCTACCTGTAGGAACAGGGAGGAAGGAGGAGGGGGAGGAGGGAGGGGAGGATCCAGCGGCGGTGACAGGAAATGGCAGCAGTGCGTGGAGGCGGCTGGTTGTCGACGGCGGCGTGGCGGAGAGGGACGTCGAGGGTGGGCGGAGGGGAGCCCGTGGGAGGAGGTGACTGGTGGAGAGGGACGCCGAGGACGGCGAAGCTGGGGGGACAATAGGAGAGCACCCGGGGGAGGCGCAGAGGGGGCGGGAAGGAGGGAGAGTAGGGGAGGAGGGTGAAGGGAGGGGGGGATGGAGGCGGGAGGGGCAGGGGAGGGGGAGGAGGGTGAAGGGAGGAGGGGATGGAGGCGGGAGGGGCAGAGGAGGGGGAGTAGGGGAGGAGGGTGAAGGGAGGAGGGGATGGAGGCGGGAGGGGCAGGGGAGGGGGAGTAGGGGAGGAGGGTGAAGGGAGGAGGTGAGAGGGTGAGGGAGAGGGGGAGGAAGGGTCGGGGAGAGAGAAAGAAGAAAAAGAAGGAGAGAGAGAGAGAGAGAGAGAGAGAGAGAGAGAGAGGTGGTTAGAAGGCGGGGAGAGAGGTGACCGTTGGGGGGAGATTTTAAAAAAATAAAAATAATTAATTAATTAAAAAAGTAAGTAATTAATAAAGAAATAAATAAAGGAAAAAAAAAAGTGAAGGAAAGATGGCACGCCCCCGTCCCGCGCGCATGCGCAGGGCGGGGGTAAAAAAATTTGCGGTGGTGGGACCCGACGGGGCGGAGACGTCGACATGCAAGTCGCGGATGCGACGGGGGCGTCTCAGGATACGGAAAAATGAAAACGCATGCGTTCACGCGCAAGGTGAGGCACACGAGAACACGAAAAAACAAAGAAAAATTAATAACTCATAAACCATTCGTCGAAACGAAAGTCCGTAAAAAGGAAAAATGGACCGAGAGAGGAGGGAAAAATGAGGGAAAAGTAAGATGGGGTGTCCGGAGGAAAATGAGGGCGTTCACATGGAAAAAATGCAAAAAAACAGGCCCGAAAACACATACAGGGATTAATATCAGAAAATTCTCTCGTCTAATAGACTTTTATGCACCCATCCCACGAAGCGAGTTTATTAAAAATGAAAAAAGTGCAGTGAGGGGGAAATGTGTTAATGAAGGGTTCATTTTAATAAATTATTAACAATGGATGACATTTTATTAGGTGATAAACCTTAATAAGAAAACGACGGTTCCTTCTTAAAATTGTAATTAAAAATTATTAAGTTGAAATGGTGCTTTAACGCAACCTGGACTTCGATGCCCAGACTAGGTCTCTAAATGCAAATTGCTCAATTAAAAATTAAGAGTGATGTGGAGCACTTTTTTACCAGCGCGTGCTCTTGTGACAACTGGTTCATTTTTATTACAAATTAAAGTTCCTCTTAAGCGCACGTAGCGCGTGTAAAGTGAACGGCTTGTTGATTTTTATTATTATAAAATTGTGTATTTAGCGCGAATGCGTGTGGAAAATGTGGGTGAATAAAGAATTCATTTTAACAATTAAGTTGTGATTAAGGGGGAAATGAAAATAAATAAAGCACATAAAATAAATACCTGGAAGGGGTGTGTATGCAAGGCTTGAAGGCGCACGGAAGAGTCCCCCAAAAGGAATGAATTCAGTAAAAGAAAAGTAAAGACCACTGACGGAACAACAAAGACAAAACCTTAGTGGATGTGTTGATTTTTATTTTTATTTATTTTTTAAATTATTGTATGATGAGTTATTATTATTTTTAAAAAAATTATTTTAAATAGGGATACCATGTATAAAAGTATTTTAAAGTGAAAAATGAATGGAAAAAGGTCAAGGGGGTGGGTGGAATTTTTTAGATTTTTTCAAAAAAATTTCAGTATTTTTTACTAATTTTAAATGATTTTTTTGTATTTTTAGGTAATTTTGGAATAAATTGGAAAATATTTATTTTTTTGGTAATTTTGGAGGTGGAAATTTCTACTTGAAAATTTTTCAAAAATTTGCAAAAATCTAAGGGAATTTGTAGATTTTTTTTGGAAATTTTTTTGAGTGGAAATTAATTTATAAATTAATTAAATCAGTTAAATCAGAAAAATCAGCTTAGTTTGGTAACTAGGGTCAAATTAAGTCATCTAAGTCCTAGTAGTCTGTGTAAATTATGGAAGTCAGATTAAGTCAAGTCAAGTTAATCAAAGGGAACTAGGTTAGTCTGGGTTAGGTAAAGTCAGGTAGGCAGACTAAGGCAAGGCAAGTCAGGTTAGTTTGGGGTAGGCTAAGTTAGGTTAGTAGACTAAGTCAGGTCTGTAGGGGCTAACCTAAGGGGGGTTAGTGTAACTAGGCTAAAGTTAGTTTAACTAGAGTAGGGTTAGTGGAACTAACACATGGTTAGATTAACTTAACTAGGGTAGGGCCAACTAGGCTAGGGTTAGTTGACTAGGGGGGGTAAACTAACTACAGTTGGGGTTAGTTAACTAGGGGGGGGTAAAACTAACTAGGGGGGGGGGTAACCTAACCATAGTGGGGTTAGTTAACTAGGGGGGGTAAACTAACTACAGTGGGGTTAGTTAACTAGGGGGTAACCTAACCACAGTGGGGTTAGTTAACTGGGGGTAATCTAACCACAGTTAACTAGGGGGGTAACCTAACCACAGTGGGGTTAACTCAATTAGGATTAGGTGAATTAAATTAGGATTAATTAAACCTAATTAGGATTAGGTTAGTTTAATCTACCTATAGGAACAGGGAGGAAGGAGGAGGAGGGGGAGGAGGAGGGAGGGGAGGATCCAGCGGCGGCGACAGGAAATGGCAGCGGTGTGCGGAGGCGGCTAGTCGTCGACGGCGGCGCGGCGGAGAGGGACGCCGAGGGTGGGCGGAGGGGAGCTCGTGGGAGGAGGCGACTGGCGGAGAGGGACGCCGAGGGCAGGCGGAGGGGAGCCCGTGGGAGGAGGCGACTGGTGGAGAGGGACGCCGAGGACGACGAAGCTGGGGGGACGATAGGAGGTGCAGAGGGGGCGGGAGAGTAGGGGAGGAGGGTGAAGGGAGGAGGGGATGGAGGCGGGAGGGGCAGGGGAGGGGGAGTAGGGGAGGAGGGTGAAGGGAGGAGGGGATGGAGGCGAGAGGGGCAGGGGAGGGGGAGTAGGGGAGGAGGGTGAAGGGAGGAGGTGAGAGGGTGAGGGAGAGGGGGAGGAAGGGTTGGGGAGAGAGAAAGAAGAAAAAGAAGAGAGAGAGAGAGAGAGAGAGAGAGAGAGAGAGAGGTGGTTAGAAGGCGGGGAGAGAGGTGACCGTTGGGGGAGATTTAAAAAAAATAAAAATAAATAAATAATTTAAAAAAAAAAATAAGTAATTAATAAAGAAATAAATAAAGGGAAAAAGAAAAGTGAAGGAAAGATGGCACGGCCCCATCCCGCGCGCATGCGCGGGGCAGGGGTAAAAAAATTTGCGGTGGTGGGACCCGACGGGGCGGGGACGTCGACATGCAAGTTGCGGATGCGACGGGGGCATCTTGGGATACGGAAAAACGAAAACGCACGCGTTCACGTGCAAGGTGAGGCACGTGAGAATACGAAAAAACAAAGAAAAATTAATAACTCATAAACCATTCGTCGAAACGAAAGTCCGTAAAAAGGAAAAATGGGCCGAGAGAGGAGGGAAAAATGAGGGAAAAGTAAGACGGGGTGTCCGGAGGATAATGAGGGCATTCACATGGGAAAAATGCAAAAAAAGGCCCGAAAACACATACAGGGATTAATATCGGAAAATTCTTGTCTAAATGCAGGGGAAAAAAGAAGGAAAAAGGCGCAGAAGAATGTGGCCAACAATCCTATCTCGTCAAAACATAGTTTCGACCGAGATAGGACGCGTTCACATGGGAGAAACGGAAAAATGGCACACGAAAACAAGGTCGAAAATTAATAACAAAAAATCGGTTCACTGGAATAGAGGGTAGAAAAAAGGAAAAATGTGAGAGGGAAGGGGGGGCACAAGCCTGTCACATCCAACCTGAGTTCTGGGGGAACTAAGAGGGGTTCACATGCAAAAAACACAAAAAATACAGTAAAAAACACTCGGAAAAATTAATAACTAAAAATGCGGCAGTCGGAAAAGGGGGGAGGAAAAAGGAAAAAGCAGGGCGAAGGTTGGCAAGACACGGCTATTAAATCAAACTGGAATTTTGGTGAAAATAGGGCAGGTTCACATGGAAAATTGTGAAAAAGAAGCATGAAAAAAACTCGAAAACCCGCAAAAATTAATAACGGATGAACCGTACATCAGAATGACATGGAGTAAAAAAGGAAAAGTGTCAGGGAAAAAGGGTAATACAAGGCTATCATGTCAAATCACCGGTCCGAAGCAAGCAAGACACGTTCACATGGAAAACGTTCCAATTTACACAAAATACTTCAAAAATTAATAACTTGAGAATCGTCGATCGGAACACGGGTTGGTAAAAAGAAAAAATGGTCAGTTCAAAGGGATGAACATGGCTATAAGTTTGGATTGGAAGTTCAGTGAACGTAGGGTGCGTTCACATGGAAGGAAAACAAAATCAGGGAAAGAAGGAAAACTGCAAGGGAACGGCCCCAAGGGTGGGTTAAAAAGGGACCGGTGGGTGGGGAAGGGATCCCATAAGGGTAAAAGTAGGGCAGTCATAGATGCATTATCATGTTAAGGCAAATACAGAGGGGTATGCAATGTAGACATGCAGGGATGCGTCCCCACACTTAAAACCTTAACGGATAGGGTTGACTGAGCAACAGGGACCTAATACCACACAACAGAGCAACCGCTAATGTCTCCACACTTAAAACATAACCGTCACTGCAACAGAAGGTGTAGGGTTAGAAAAACTTGGCCCATGTTGTCGAGAATCAAGGTTGACTGTCGATGGCACATCCACTGTCATTGTCGGTTGCAGGAGGTCCCAAGGTATCTTCATAGCACACATCCTTCGTGGCAGGGACCACGCGATAGCAACCAGGGAGGTAGCTGGTTGAAGGAATTGCAGGAAATTCGTCGATGACGAGGAATATTGCACTCAATTCACAATCACTCATATGGAATGAAAGAGCAGTCACTCACCCCATGACTGATATCACTCGAGAAAATCAGAATAAAAACCCATAGCTCACACCCGGTTTAGGAAGCGACAAAGGAATGGTGTAGAGGGAGTATGCCAGGGTGCACAATTGATGGTGCATCAGTGCGTCCAACCCATCTGGCATAGGTGCAAGGAGGAAGGCCAGGGAGCCTTGTAGTGCAGTGTATAGAACAGAATGATGTGTCATGTGTTGATGGCAGAAACCCAGCCCGTGGGTGCATAGGGAAACGAAAACGTACCTGACTCCAAAGGTTGTAACGTCCCTCAATCCTCACCTCTCGGTAATTGATTGAAGAAACTCCAGTCACACTCAGCCCACCCTCTGTCTTACGCTCTGTTGAAAGATACAGAGGGCAGCCATGTCCTGAAACTCGTTGATGTAATCCTCACGGTCACTTGTGCAAAGGTTGTATGCCCTGTGCGCATTTGATGGTGCAATTGTGCATCCCGCCCAGTGTCGGCATACAGTGCAAGAAGGCTAGGGACCCTTATGGTGCAGTGCACAAGAACAAATCGTGCGTTGTGCATTGAGAGGCCCATCCCGTGCGTGCAACACTCCATTCACACATCTCACCTCTCATTTGATTTGAAGGAAAAGACTGGTCACTCACCCCACCCTCTGTCTACAGAGGGCAGCCCATACTCACATCCCCATCCTGTCAAGATGAAAGCTCACATCACTCAAGGGGTTGGTGATGAAGATCATGTCGACGGTTGGTGTCATCAGGATCTTGAAGATGAGGCATATCCAGGGAGGCAGCCTACAAATCTCGTACTTCAATGATTGGTAAGAAGAGTCGTCTGTTAAGAAGGGCAGACGATTGATATTGCAGAGATAGCGCACCAGGGGAGGTGGCTTTAAATTACTTGCTAAAAAGGTTCTGCTGGTGAGTTCGCTATCTTGAATTGTGGGGTGTTACCACATTTTCCATAGTTAGCTTCTCGCCCAAGGGTGTTTCCACATTTTCTTGGAACGAGGCCTGTTATGACAGGGAATTTCTTCATTTTCTCCCATAACAGTTTTGTTTTTTTTATAAAAAAAATTGTTTTGTTTTTTTTTTGGTTCTTTTTTTTTTCATTAAGAAAGAGAATGGTAGAAATACCATATGTTAAGACCAACCTCGCCACCGTTGTTGGATCAGACGAGAAGAGAACAATGTCGGGTTGAGATGTTTCCGCGAGGGGATAGTAGAACGAGACTGCCTCATGAAGAGAATCATCATGGCTATCAGAAGCACGACAAGAAGGACAGTGCGACACCCAAAAGGAAAAGGGTAGGTCGACTGTGATTGTCAAGATCCCCAGGGAGGGAAGTACTTTTTCAGGCGATAGCCATTGATGAGGAAAGGATCATTAGAGGCATCAACGATCTGCACACCTGAATAGAGCCGTTAGGATTGACGACCAGTACCTTGTACGGGTCCATCCACCGTTGTTGGATCTTGCCAGGAAACTTGCCAAATCTCGAATCACAGGCTAGAATAAGATCACCTTCTTTGAACTCCTTGTGCTTGATGAAACTGTCATGATAGGCCCTGCGTCGCGCTTGAGTGGTTTCCATACACTGTAGGGTCATCCGCTGTATTTCGTCTAAGCATTCCAAGTGTAGGAGATGATGTTGCAGTGATTCACTATCTTCCAAGCGTTCTTTAACTACCACTCGCAAAGAGGGTAATTCCAGCTCAACAGGAAAGACATCTCCTGTACCATACACTAGCTGGAAAGGGGTCTGTCCTATAGCTGCCTTATGGGAGGTTCTGTACGCCCAGAGGGCCTCTGTAAGTTGATTGTTCTAGTCGCGACAATGTGCAGCAATCATTCTTGTCAGAATCGAGCAAAGGATGCGATTGGTGACTTCAACTTGGCCATTGGCTCTGGGGTAATAGGGAGTGGACTTACGATGGCGTATCTTATACAGTTCTATCAGCTCTGCAATGATTTTGTTAAGGAAATGAGTCCCTCTATCACTTACTAGCTCGAGGGGACTGCCAAAACGGGTGATGATATTCTCGTACATGAACAGGGCTACACTATTACCATCATCCCGCTTCAGGGCCTTAGCTTCACACCACTTTGTGACATAATCCGTACATACTAAGATGTATCTGTTCTGCTTCCGTCTGGTAGGCGGATCAATGGGACCCACAAAATCAATCCCCCACTTCTCAAATGGCTTTAGGGGAAGAATGGGTTGCAGTGGCATGGCACTTGTTTTGGTGGGTTTCCCCATTCACTGACAAGCATTACATCTTTTACAGTAATCATATGCATCCTTGTGGAAGGTTGGCCACTAGTATCCTGCTAACAGAGCCTTCGTGGCTGTCGCTTCTCCTGTGAAGTGTCCACCACATGGTTCGTCATGACATGCTTTCAATACTATGCCAATTTCATCTCCTGCAACACATCTTCGCAGCACTTCATCTTTGCCTCTTTTGTACAGGGCACCTCCTAGCAAGGTATAGGGGGTTGATTCTAACAGAAGCTTCTTCCTTTCACGGCTTGAGATGCCAGGAGGATACTGTTGAGTTGCCAAAAGATTGGCTATGTTTGCATACCAGGGAGTAACTGTTTCAACTAGAAACAAGGAAGTGTCAAGAAGGTCTGGATCATCCTGTTCCTCCTCTTCTGTTTGAGGAATCCGTGATAGATGATCGGCTAGGACATGGGAGCGGCTAGGCTTAGTGACTACTTCAAAGTCGAACTTCTGGCATAAGAGCAACCATCTCATCAGTCGTCCTTTGACATCTGCTTTGTTCATCAAGAAGGGCAGGGCTTCATGATCCACATAGAACTTGAAATGTGTGGACAATAGATAGTATCGAAACGTTTCCAACGCAAACACCATTGCCAAGCACTCAAGCTCTATCACTGTATAGTTCCGTTCCCTATCAGTAACGTTTCGGCTTGCATAATATATCGATTGATCTAATTTGGATGGGCCCTTTTGACATAGGAGAGCACCTAGCCCTTCAACTGATGCATCTGTGTGCAGATGGAACTCCTTCGTCCAATCAGGAGGCTGTAAAATAGGTGCTTGGATCAGGCACTGTTTTAGGGTATTAAAGGCCTCTTCACAGTCATCCGTCCAAAGGAAATCAGCCTCTTTCCTTAGGAGCTTGTGTAGAGGGACTGCCTTAGTTGCAAAATGTGCAATAAAACTTCTGTAATAGCCCACATGGCCAAGAAATCCTCTCAATTGCTTGAGGTTTGTTGGTGCTGTTAAGGCGGCAATCTTCTCAATCTTTGCCGGGTCTGTTGCAATTCCTTGTGTAGAGACAATATGGCCCAAAAGCACTCCCGAGGAGACGCCAAAGACACATTTGTTGGGGTTGAGAGAAATCCCATACTCACGGCATCTGTCAAAACATTGCTCTAGGTGTCCCCAGTGCTCACGGATCAAACTATAGACACAGAAGTCATCAAGATACACCTTAATGAAATCATGCAGATGATTCTGAAAGGCAGCCATCATTACTCGTTGGAAGGTGGCAGAAGCATTACAGAGTCCGAATGGCATCACTCTGTAGGCATAGGTCCCCCATTCTGTGGTGAAGGTTGTTTTGGATTGGTCCTCTTCTGCGATTTGAACTTTGTTATATCCGCTGAATCCATCCAAGAGGGAAAAAAGCTCATGGCCTGCCACTGTGTCCAACAGTTGGTTTGTAAAAGGGTTAGGGAAATGATCCTTCTTCGTCTTCGAATTGAGCTTTCAAAAGTCAACACATATTCAAAGTTTCCTGTTCTTCTTGGGTACTACCACAATGGGTGAAACCCATTCACTATTAGCCACGGGATAAATGAACTCTGCTTCAAGAAGTTTCAATAATTCAGCCTTCACCAGAGTAGAGTAATTAGGATTCATCCGTCTTTGTCTTTGCCTTACAGGTTTGGCATCAGGCTCTAGATCAATGTGATGTTGACATACTGTGGGATCAATCCCCTTTAGGTCTTTATACAACCAAGCAAACACATCTAAGTTCTCCTTGAGTAAGTCTCGAAGGATCACTAATTCCTCTTCTGGAAGATTGAGACCCACTTTCAGGTCACGTTTAGTACCCTCAGCATCCAGGAATATTACTTGTCTTTTACCTTCCACTTCACGGATAAATGTTCCATGGATTGCTTCTAGGTAGAGGTCTGACTCTTTCAAGAGAGTAGTATCCTCGTCTAATGTTCCACTAGAACCAGTGTCCTCCTTCTGAACAGATAACTCATTCATCTATTTAAGTTGATGGATGGGTATCAGAGCTTTGTTTGCTTTTGTTTGAGTGGTGACCTCTTCAGGACTCAAGGCTTCATCTTTAGAGGACGCGTCCAGGAATGTCACATAGCACGGACCTGCTAGAGGCCATGACTTTGAGGGCTTGGGCTTTTGTTGGTAGGGGGCATCGTCATCATCTTTTCTTTGGACTGAACAGTCAGGACGATAGGAGCCACTGGTGAACTGAATTTTTATGCTTTTAATCCATTGCTTATACAGATTCTGCATACTTTGTGGTCCATTGACCAACCCAAACAGAACCATGGTCATTCCATCCAGTACCCTGAGATATTCGGCCTCTGAGGTCTCTATAGGGATATCAACCAGATCATCCTCTATCAGAGGGAATTCTTCATCTGCACTTTCATAGCCTACTTCATTTTCTTCCTCATCATTTTCATCCTCATCCTGTGGAGGCTCTATCTCTGCTTCTGTAGAGGCTCTGTAGGAGAAGAACAGATCATCTGCCTCTGCATCTGCTTCTGCTTTTGTCACCAGTTCTGACTTTGCTTCTGCCCCTGGCTCTTCATCTGTTACTGTCTTTGTAACTGTCTCTGTATCCGCTCTGTCTCTATTCTGTAGTAGCTCTGTAACTGTACTGTCTCTGTACTAACTCTGCTTTGTCTCTGCGACTGTCATGTAACAGGGAGAACAGTACATCCATGCTTCTATTTCACTGTCAGAGGTGATTTCAGAAGTTAATTCTAGTTGAGGCAGGAGGTATTCACCCATGGACAAGGATTTTACATCCCATGGTAGTTGGCCCACTGTTAGGGACTGTGCCTCTGTTTTCTTAGGAAAGATTTGCTTAACAGCTTCTTCATCTCTTGATATACCATATGTTGCCTCGTTAGAGGAGTCAGTTATGACTTCAATGGATGTGGATCCATTGCCTTTTTGCGATCCATACAGCTTTAACACCGCTTTATTGGGTCCTCTTCCTAGGGTTAGGGTTCCTTTGAACCAGTTCGTCCTAGCTCTTGCTTCAAAAAGCCAAGGTCTTCCCAATAGCAAAGGGTATGAAGTCCCATAAGAATTTGGTTTAACCACCAGATATGTCAACCAATAGTCTCTTCCTGCAAGGGTTGTTTTTACATATGGGAGGATGCCCAACGGTTTGACTCTACTTTGGTCTACCAATCTAATAAGCCACTGTGTAGATTGAATTCCTTGCAATCCTTAGTCCTTCATTATGACATCCATCATTATGCTTACTGATGAGCCTCCATCAATCAATGCATCTGAAATGAAACATCCTTCTATCCATACACTTATCTCTGGGGTTCCAAGATCTAGAAAGGCATTAGCCACATCTACTTCCTTTACAGGCTACGGGGCCTTATTGGTCTTGGTCGCTGTTGAAGGAGTGATCCTTAGTCTATGCCTTCATGTCAAGATGCTTTTGAATCTCTTTTGATAGCTGGGAGATAGCATCAGCAACTGCCGGAATGTTAAGTTTGGTTTAAAAGTGTCTAGGTCTTTGACCAAGTCATAATCTTTAATAGGATCCACAGGCTTCTCCAGTCGGCTGGGGAATGGGGCTACACCCATTTTCATCTTTCCTTTTTCTTCTAACAATTGTTGCTTCGGCACTTCTTCTATTTCTGGAAGTGCTTCGGTATCATCTATCTCTTAGGCCTCTGGTCCTGTCTTTGGGACTGTCTCTATAGCCTTCTGTGGCACTGTAGTGCTTTGTATTGTACTGTTCTGTTCTGTATTGCTCTGTCCCTCTGTAGGTAGGTTGAACTTCACAGTCTTGGTAGGAGAGTCATTTCCATTCTGAATCACTGGTTACTTCTTCATGGTGCACGTAATAGCAGCAATTTTCAAGTCGACCAAATTGGAAGTAGGCTCTTGTACCTTCTGTTGGCTATCAGTGGCATTGGCCTTTACAGGGGCTGGACTGGGATAGTCCTTTGCAGTGTGGTCTTCTCCTTTGCATTGGCTGCATAAGGGCTTGTAATCCACTGATCGTCTAGGGTTTGGACAATTTGGGGAGATATGTCCCTTTTCTCCACACCTATAACATTCCACCTCTGATCTTTGACCACTGCCAGTCTGTCGTCCTCTGTAACTTTGAGAGGGAAATCTCCCTGGACCGAAGTTAGGACCAAATTCCCTAGGCTTGGGTCCAATATCCTGTGTTGTCATTTTGGATTCTAGCAAATTGAATCTTGCATTTTCATCCTTCTTTCTTCGTTCATGTATTTCTTTCAGAGAGCAAATATCCTCTGTATGGTTCTTCCGCAAACAGTAAGAACAGAAGGCTCCAGGAATGGTTGGTTTTCGGGTACATTCAGTGGCTAAATGTCCCACTTGATGACACTTTCCACACCATGTATTGTCAAGATTGTGGGAGAGAAGGAAGGAGTCTCACTTGTAGCTTTCTTGCTTGCACAATGGGGGAATACACACAGAGGTGGAGGCTGAAAACAGTTTTTCTCTTCTTAGTTGTGTAAGCCAAAAGAACCCAAGTACATAGAAATAGAAGAACCCTATATATGGGTCTCAAACCAAACTCAACTAACTAAGGTGGCATACTAACTGAGCCACGAACTAGAGTAGATAAGGATAGCTGTCATCTAGCTATTATTCATGGGCGGTGTACCAACCACATCTGCAATTGACACGTCGGTGACATAAATGCACAACGGTCACCCTGGCATATCACGAGTGGAGCTCGATATCTCAACACTCCCCCTCGAGCTCAATCCCAATTCCTGCACACCAAGCAAGTCTCTAAACTTGCGCAGCTTCTCTGCGCCCAATGCCTTCATAAATATGTCAGCTACCTGATCCTTTGTGTTGACATAAACTAGATCAATAAGATCTAGTAAAACCCTCTACCGCACATAGTGATAATGCACCTCAATGTGCTTTGTTCTAGCATGATAGACTGGGTTATTTGCCAAGTGTATACTGCTCATGTTGTCATAATAAATGACAACTGGCCCATCTGTAGGCTGATGCATATCATAAAGTAGCTTATGCAACCAAGCTACCTCACATGCAGCCATTGCTGCACCCCTGTACTCAGCCTCTGTGCTCAACAAGGCAACTGCAGGTTGTTTCTTGCTGCTCCAAGTGACTGCAGCACTCCCAAAGGAGAACACATATCCACTGGTAGATCGTTTATCAGAAATGCTACCAGCCCAACCAGCATCAGTGTATCCATGCAACTGTATCTGAACCCCAGTCTCATAAAATAGTCCATACTACAATGTGAACTTCACATACCTGAGTATGCGTCTAGCCGCATCCAAATGTGGTTTCCTTGGAGCTTGCATAAACTGACTTACCAATCCAACAACATAGCTCAAATCTGGCTTGGTAATAGTCATATAAATCAAGCTTCCTACTATGCGTCTATACATAGTAGGGTCTTCCAGAAACTCACCTACATCTGTGCTCAGCTTCACATTCTGCTCCAAAGGAACTGAAATAGGCTTACAGCCTGTCATCCCATATTTGGACAGCATGTCCAATCCATACTGCCTCTGCAAGAGCTGTATCCCACTTGGTGATCTAATCACCTCAATGCCCAAGAAATAACGCAGCTCTCCCAAATCCTTCATCTCAAACTTTTGCTTCAATAGCATTTTCACATGAAGGATATCTTCATCACTGTTACCTGTCATAATCAAATCATCAACATAAATGACAAGTAGCATAATACATTTCTCTGTTTTTCTCACATAAAGTGAGAAATCTGCCTTGGAAATCTGAAAGCCAATAGTGACAAGATACTGTCCTATCTTGTCAGACCATGCTCTAGGTGCTTGCTTCAAGCCATACAATGCTTTCTTCAACCTGCAAACAAACTCAGGATGAACAGCATATAGACCTCTTCTTGCAAATCACCATGCAAGAAGGCATTCTTTACATCCATCTGATGTAAAGACCATCCCTTTGATGCAGCCATAGCAATGACTGCTCTTACGGTTGCTATCCTTGCAACCGGACTGAATGTTTCTTCATAGTCAATGCCATATGTTTGTGCATACCCCTTGACTACTAATCTTGCCTTGTATCTATTTACAGAACCATCTGCATTGTGCTTTACCTTATAAACCCACTTACATCCAATTGCATTCTTACCTTTAGGCAAAGGTACCAATTCCCATGTAGCATTTGCTTCCAAGGCATCCATTTCTTCATCCATGGCTTTCTCCCATTTTTCTTTTCCCATGGCTTGCTCAAAAGAAGTGGGTTCTGGTTCCTGTATCACTTTGACCATATATGCATAGTGAATGGCTGTAAATCCATCATATTTCAGCCTATCCACAGGATACCTAGCTCTCGTAGACCTGCGCAAAGTAGGTTCACTCCCAGGTGCTCTCAAAACATCCGTGGTTTTCCTTACTCCAGGTGTAACAATAGAAAGAATACCCAACTCATCATCAATGCTCTGTTCTGAGCCACTAGATTCACCATCCACATAAGAGTGACCTGCATTCACATCAAACACGGGCTGATCTACATTCTCTTTTCCTTTTCGTGATACCTGCATACCACTATTTGCATTACTTTGAGAAGATTCTCCTAATCTCAATTTGCCTGTCCATGGCGAAGAATATGAACCACTGCTAGAGGACACTCCAGGTCCACTAATATTTTGTGACTGCTGCTGTGAATTCTGTGCAGCATTACCATTTTGTGCATCTACATCATCAATCACATTTACTGGTTTATACCAGCTACTCATCTCATCAAAAACAACATCTCTGCTCACTGTAAACTTATGAGTAGAAGGGTTATAGCATCTATACCCTTTTTGCTGCAGAGAGTAACCAATAAAGATGCACTTCTCAGCTTTTGGATCCAACTTGGATCTCAACTCATCTGGCACATGTACATAGGCAATGCAACCAAAAATTTTCAAATGAGAAATATCTGGTTTCCTACCAGTATACCTCTCCTCTGGAGTCATCCCATGTATTGTTGCAGTGGGAGTCCTGTTCATTATATAGACTGATGTAGCAACTGCTTCAGCCCAGTAAAAATCTGGCAAGTCTTTTTCGTTGAGCATGGCACGAGATACCTCTCCAATATGCCTGTTTTTCCTTTCTGCAATTCCATTTTGTTGTGGGGTATGACTGCATGAATATTGCTGCTTTATGCCATGCTCCTGCAGGAACCTTGCAAACTCATTTGAGAGGTACTCTCCCCCTCCATCTGACCTTAGGCATTTTATTTGCAAGCTTGTTTCTTTTTCAACCATAGCTTTAAGAGTTTTGAAATGCCCAAAAACTTCACTTTTCTTTTTCATAAAATACACCCAAACTTTTCTTCTATAGTCATTAGTAAAAGTGACAAAATAATGACAGCCTCCAAGAGATGCAGCTTTAGTAGTCCACACATCAGAGTGGATTAATTCTAATGGCTTCTTACTCTCTTGAACATGTCTAGGAAATGGTTTCCTTGCCTGTTTTCCAAATTGGTAGGCTTCACATACCTTATGCATTTCTGGAACCTTGAATTTAGGCAATCCTGCAACAATATTTTGGGTATGCATTGATTTAAGTCGTTGTACATTAACATGACCAATGCGTTTATGCCAGATATCAATATTTGCAACTACACCGGTCCCATGTGCAAACATTGCTGCACTCAATTCAGACATGTCTGCATCCAATGTAAACATTCTGCCCTTCTTCTTTCCTTTTGCTATCAAGCGACCTTTATTTTTCATATCCTCAACAAAGCATCCATGAGGATTAAATATGACCTGCAAGCCCTGTTCAACCATTTGACCAACAGAAACTAGATTCTTGGTGATATTCGAGACATGAAATACATCGGACAGGTATTTCTTTTTCCCATCCTGCATAAACAAATGAATTTTTCCAATCTGCACAATAGGATGTGCAGTATCATCACCAGTCTCCACAAATACGGGTTTTTCCATTTTCCTTGCATCCTCCATCCATTCTGCATGACCTGTCATGTGGTTTGATGCACCTGAGTCAACATACCATACATCGTTGCTTTCTTCTGCACTTGTCACAGAATTATTCATGTGCTGCACCATAAACAAATGCTCATTTCTGTCATTACCCTGTCTACTAGAAGATGCATAATTCCCTTGTTGCAATTTACCATTCATGATGTCATTCTGCTTTTTATAGCAGTCCTTAGCCATATGACCCATTTTACCACAGTAGTAGCATTCAACATTGCTGTTTGCATTTTGGCCTCTTTGCCATCCACCACGACCTCTTTGGCTCCCCTTGCCTCTAGAGTTACCACGTCCTCCTCCATAGGACTGGTTTTCTTGAGTTTGCTGCATATTCTGATTTCTACCACAGCCTCCAAATCAGCCTCCTCTACCTCTGTCTCTACCTCTTCCAGCATTTGAGTAGAAGACAGCTTCTTTCGAAGTTCCTCCTAAAGAAGATGCACCACCATTTCTCTGCTCCTCAGAAATTAGAAGAGCAATCAACTCCTCAAAATCAGGAAATCTTTCACGAACTGAAATGGATGTCCGAATCTGTGCATAATCCTTTCCTAGACCATTCAAGGTCACAGAAACTAAATCATCATCTTCCACTGGCGACCCAATGGAAGCAAGTGCATCTGCAATCTTCTTCACCTTCATGTGGTAGTCATTGATGCTCATACTTTCTCTTTGCACATTGTGCAACTCTTGCTTGAGCTGCATTTTCCTGGCTTGCATATTTGTGCTATACATTTTTGACAAAGTATCCCATGCCTCCTTTGGCGTACTTGCATCCTGAATATGCACAATCATAGAGTCTGAAATACTGATAGACAGCCAGTACATAACTTTCATGGCTCTCTCATGCCATGCTTTGAATGCCTGCATTTGCTGTTGATTGGGAACATCAGGAAGAACTGGTTCTTCTTCATTTTCTGCAACAAATTCCCAATATCCTTTTCCCATAAGGAAATTCGTCATTCTAAACTTCCATGCCTGGAAGTTGTTCTTGTCAAGCTTTTCAGTGACAATCTGTGAAAGAGAATTAGACACCATTACAGAATATTGCAAAAAATTCTGTCACTGCCAAAAACACAGCTTCACCCTCACAAGGGCAAATCTACAAAACTGGCGACAGTGGTATTTGACCACATAGTCACTTCCTAGTGACGATTTTGCATCAACAGGCCACAAGGATGATTCTGTAACTCCCAATGTCTCTGCACACAGGCATACGATGCAATTTCTACAGTAACTTTTCATCGACCTGTAGAACAGTGGTCGCACAGCATAAAACTGGCATAAAACTGGGCCTTTTCCTGAGTGCGTGCAGAAAACTTCTGCCTCCAAAACAGACCCCGAAATGGCCTCAAATCAAAAAAATAGGGTCGCCGAGGGCTAAACCCCTCACCCGCACCATATACTGCCCTCTTGCTTCACCGCGAAGGGCGTCTCAACCTGAGACAATGCACTCTTGCAATTTCCGACTGTGCTACCTACAGAGATCTGCTCCCAAAACAGAAAATGAAAGCAACACTGCTCCTCTTACCAGAACACCATGAGCTTGGCTTGCTTTCTTGAGCTCCTTACCACGAACAAGGCTCTGATACCATATCAAGATTGTGGGAGAGAAGGAAGGAGTCTCACTTGTAGCTTTCTTGCTTGCACAATGGGGGAATACACACAGAGGTGGAGGCTGAAAACAATTTTTCTCTTCTTAGTTGTGTAAGCCAAAAGAACCCAAGTACATAGAAATAGAAGAACCCTATATATGGGTCTCAAACCAAACTCAACTATCTAAGGTGGCATACTAACTGAGCCACGAACTAGAGTAGATAAGGATAGCTGTCATCTAGCTATTATTCATGGGCGGTGTACCAACCGCATCTGCAGCTGACACGTCGATAACATAAATGCACAACGGTCACCCTGGCATATCATATCTCAACATGTATTAGAGCGCATCACATCTCTTCCAGCTCCTGCAGGAGTGGATATATTGGCAGTATTCACCTTCAACGTCTGTAGCTGCTCTGTAATCACATCCATAAGCTGTTTCTTGATACTTGCAACTGAGTTGGATAAGTAGTCCTTCAGATTTTCACCTCCTGAAGTGCTTGTTGTGGGATTTTGGGAAGCTTCTGTAATTACTGCATACTCTGATTGGGTAGATCCAGAAGGTCCTCTGTTCTGGCTCTGATTCAGAGATCCTGTTGAGACTTGGGGTTGTTGATTCCAGTTGGTAGGATTCCACTGTTGTTGATTCGCCATTGGAGGAACTGTTTGAGGCCACTATTGTTGTGGTTGAACCATCATCTGAGGCATTGTCGTCTATGGTGACCACACTGGATTAGGTGCATTATACTGCGGCACTACTTGCATCTGGGGATAGGGGTAGGGAACTATCCCTGGGACTGAATTTGGTGGGTATACCATTCCAGGCATAGGAGGAGGTAAGACTTCCCTTCCTGGAGTCATTGACAGCCTTGCTTCAACTTCATCATACAATCTTGCACCTTCCACTGCAGCTTGTAAATTGACTGGTCTTCTCAATTCCATGAACTTGCGGACTTCTGGTTGTAGGCCCATGAGAAACACTCCTTTCTGGATACCTTCATCCAAATGATGGTTGGTTTATCTCTTCAGGATGGATTCCATTCGCGAGACATAAGCTTCTACTCTTTCTCCAGAGGACTGACTTAGATTCATGAACTCCTCTCGCATCTGCTCTTCAAAACCTTCACGCCTGAATTTAGTGAGGAAGGCTAACTTCAGGTCGTCCCATGTGCCAAAAGTTCCTACTGCTTGTCTCTCATACCACTGAAACGCCGCGCCCTTGAAAGTGGCAGGGAATATTGCTAACCAATACTCAGGGGTTCTGGCATTGTTAGCCACACATGCTACCATAAACTTTGGTACATGAAGATCAGGGTCTTCATTGTACTCTCTCTTAAAAACTGGCAATGGACTACATTTGCTGGCCTGCCATCAATATTTCCAGGATGAATCTGACTAGGAAGGGGACCTTGAGTTGCCATGGGGACTTCTGTAAAGAGTGCTTTTAGGGCGTCAAAGCAGGCTTCTGCTGCGAGCTCGTTCTCAGCTTTGATTTTTGCCTTCTCTCTTCTCACATACCTCTGGACTCGTTCCAATGCTTGCCTCTTTATTGCATCATTCATCAGGGGGTTGGCTTCAACCAGTTGGTTTGGACTCAACAGGATAGTGTCAGAGGGGGCTTCAGTCTCTGATAGATTATCTGGCCAACATCTCCTCTACTTCCTTCTTTTCAACATCTCTGAATTTAGCTTCAAACCACTACAGAGAGGAAGATATTCTGTTCTGAAAGTATCAAAACTCATTCTTCTTAGGATCGTTGTTGCATCATTATAATAATGCCAGCTTCTAAGGGTTTCAACAGTGTATATTGTGAAAAACACTCTGTCTACCAACTTCCAGTGGGTTGGTAATTGGACAAACAGAAGATTATCAGTGCACCAAGCATCCCATGTATCTTGTTGTTGAGCATCCACGAACAAATTCCAACTTTTTTCCTTCTTGTCTTTGTGAACCTCTACAGACCAAGACTCCTGAAGCTTCTTCACAATCTCCCACTTGATGGTGTCTGGAAACTTCTCAATGAATACTAAATCTTCCATGGATGGTCATTCTCTCTGTTTCTTCTCTTCAGTTTGTTCAAAAATAGTTTGCCACCAAGATGCAAGTTTCTGCTGCTTCAACAGGAAGAGGAAACAGTCCACCACATAGAGCATGCATCATGATGGTGATATGTTTCCGCCATTGTGGGATGAACTTCTTGTGAAAAGTTGATTTGATAATGAGAAATTCCAACTCTTCAGTGGAAGAAGGAACATTACAAACATCCATTGAATTCTTCTCTTCCTGGCAATGCCATTTCCTTCATTTTCAGCCTCTTCTGGTGCTTGTTGATGGCAAGTTTCCCCGACTGTGCACCAAAAACATGGAGCCCCAAGAGGAACTCCAAGGAAAAGGGAATTCTCTTGCAAGAAAATCTATCTTGTAACATCAAAAAGCTTTTATTTAATTCTTTTGATCATCAAAACAAAGGAAACAGCAATTCTTCACGTAGCACTATAGTAGATTTCTCCCACGGATTTGATAGAATCAACCATAATCTTCAACATCTTCACAAAATCCATCAATAGAACAAAGAACACAAGGAAATACACCATCTTTGAATGGAAATCAATCACATATTATTCATCTTCAATGTCTTCATAGTTCTCTCTCTCAATCTCTCATATACAGTTACACTGTTTTGATAGAATTAACTATCTCTGACTCTCTCTCTCTCTCTCCATCAATAGTACATCATATCCTCACTAGAATGCTCTCATAATAACCCTAAATAATCCTTCTTAGGTCATGGATGCACCTCCCAAGAGGTATGTTTGATATGAAGAGTCACCAGAGCCACTACAGTGTCTTTTCACAGCTCACTACTGTCACTGTCACGTAGTCTTCTCTTCAGTCTTCAGCAGTTGCTTCTTCCACCTGTTTTAGCTCTTTTGAACTTAGATTCATCCTTTCCAAAGGTTAGAAAAATTTCCCAAAGTCACACATACATTCTACAGAACACCTACAGAAGGTCTACAGAACAGTCACCGTACAACACCAGAACAGCTACAATACAGTTACAATACAGAGACAGAGCAGAGACAGAGGCTCTATAGAAGATCTACAGAAGGTCATAGAAGGTCATCAGAACCTCATAACTCATACTCAAACCATTACAAACTATCAAAAACTATTCAATGGGATTTCAAAAGATCTCAATCTTCATCCATCATCAATCCATGCTTCATACAGAAGACAATCAGAACAAAACAGAAGCTATACAAAAGGTATACAGAACCAATCAGAACATCACAGAACCTCATATCTCCACTGAGAATCATCATGAACTTCCAAAACATAATTAATATCATCTAAAACACTCTCAAATACTCCCCTTAACAATCATACATCACTCTAAATCCATCAAAAATCAATCATTCAGACCTAAAAAACAATAAAAAGCAGTCAAAAATTCAGTCTTTTTCCACTCTCAACAACCCTGTTGAAGTAGATGATCTATAATGTTGTCTTTGATGGCAGTCGACATGGGAATTATAGGAAAATATTTGCAATGTCTACGACTTGCTTCTCAAATATATTGGCTGAAGAAACTCATAGACCTTCACATGAAGGAGGACACTTCTATGTTAGCTCATTTAAATGAGTTCTATTCCATTATCAGTCATTTATCTTTGCATGAATTAAAGGGCACTCTTCTTTCCTTGTTCCTCTTAGTTACATTGCCTAAATCATGGGATACCTTCCGTACTGCTATGTGTACCAATATACCTATTGATGGGTTACAATTGCAAGATGTAGAGGGTGCACTTTTGATTGAAGAGGTTAACAAAAAGAATATTGATGCTTCCCACACCTCTCATGCTTTGATAGTTAGAGGAAATAATGGTGAGAGCAGTAATGATCGTTGTGGGAGAGACTCTCAACAGTCTTGCTCTCAGTCTTGGATAGTATTGTAGTAACTCTTGTGGCTATAAGTCCTCATTGACTTGTTAATCCTATGTAAAAGCAAGGCATATTTGACCACAGTGCCATAAGATACGCGAGGACAAGTGCAAAGAAAAGGGCAAGGGTAAAGTATGAGACAAAAATAATGATCACAGCATTGTCCCTAGCAAGTCCAATGTTAAGGTTAAAGAGACTAATGTTGTGCAAACTAATTTTGATGATGATTTCATACTTGTAGCTTCTTCTCTTGATACTTCATACCTAACTAATACTTTGTCAAGGTATACTCAGTATTGGTTGATATATTTAGGGGCTTTCTTTCATGTGACTCCTCATAGAGAGTGGTTTTAATCCTATTGCAATTTGACTAGATTTATCCATTTGGGTAATGACCTAGCACTCGAGATAGTTGGTATTGGTGATGTCTTCAAGTTGCAAGTTTACTCTTCATGATGTACATCATATATTGGCTCTCACAAAGAGTCTTATCTCTGCTGGCACTTTGGATGATGCAGGTTACATAGTTTCTTTTGATGATTCCTCATGAAAGATTATATGTGGGAATCTTGTCATTGCACATGGTGCTAAGTCCAATACTCTCTACCTCTTGCCTGTATTTGGTCATTTGACCATATTTGGGTAGTGGATGCAGTTCCACATGTATCTCTTTGGCATCATCACCTTGGGCACATGTCCTTAAAAGAAATGAAAATGCTTACTCATTTGCAGTATCTTCAACTCCTCGATTGTAATTTCTTTGAGTCTTGTGATCATCGTGTATATGGTAAGCAGACACGTAATACATATAAAAATTCTGGTATGATACGCATGGGTGAGCAATTGGCTCTCATTCATTTGGATGTATGTGGCCCCATGCCCTACAAGTCATTAGGTGGCGTGAAGTATTTCATTACCTTCATTCATGACTATACGCATAAGGTCTAGGTATATTTTATTAAGTAGAAATCAAATGTCTTGGCTACATTTCCAAAGTGGCTTGTTTTGGTTGAGAACAAATGTGGGTATAGGCTAAAATGGCTAAGGTGAGATAATGGAGGTGAGTATGTCTCTAAAGCCTTTGAGAAGTTTTATGAAGAGAGGGGTGTTAAGCATCAGTTGACCACCCCGTATACCCCACCTAGGGGCTTGACTATCAGGTTGCAAAGGAGATATGATCTAAAAAACCTCCATCATGTGCTCATTTGCATGTCTTTGGTTGTGAGGCTTTCTTCCATGTTCCCAAGGACAAGTGCAATAAGCTGGATTCTAAGTCTAGGAAATGCATCTTTCTTGGTTATAGCAATGCAAGTTAGAAGGACTATTACCTATGGAATCCATAGGCTTGGAAGGTTATCCCCACAGCCATGATGTTGTTTTCCATGAGGAGAAAATGCATAAGCATCTTGAGCCTATCGTTGAGGTACACATGGTGATATTTCAAGAGAAGCCTCTTGCTCTTGTACAACTAGCTAGATAGCCTACAATAGTAGTAGATGATACCCCTATGGCCAAGGTCCCTGATGCTCCACAGGATGTACATGCCCCATAGCTAGGTCTACTAGATATAGATGATAGCCTGCATGGTTTGAGTCTAAAGAGAGAAGCCCAAGTGAAAGCAAGAGAGGTGTGAGCTATGGTGGATGGAGCAAGAGAGCAAGAGAGAGAGACCCAAGATGTTAGAACTCCAATGGTCACAATGTATGACGGCCTTCCCTTTGTTCAAATATCACTAAAAGAATAAAGAATGAAGTGATAGTGATGGGTGCCCACTACCTATAGTGTGCAGGTGCAGGTACTACCAGTATAGTAATACATGGGCAGCTAGACATAGGCACCTTTATCCCCAACAACCTCCTACTTAAAGGCGAATATGCCTTGAGTGAAAAGGGAAAAAGAAAAAAAAGACAAAGTACAATGTGTACATAGAGTGCAATGGGATGAGGAATAGAGGTCATCTCTCCAACGCCCATCAACTTCCTAAGGAAGGAAAAATGCTTTGCAGAGAGACTTTTCGTGAGCAGATCTACAGGATTTTGGTAAGTTCTTTGAGATCTTGACAAGGTCAATAGACTTGTCCTCAATGACTTCTCTGATAAAGTGGTACTACACCTCAATGTGCTTTGCCTATGCATGGAAGACTAAATTCTTGGCTAACTGGATAACACTCATAGAATCTAAATGCAATGTATGGACCACGTCAATCATATCAAGGACTCCACCGGATGAAACCAAAGAGCCTCCTTGCAAGTCTCAATGGCTGCAACATACTCGACCTCTATAGTAGTAGAGAGAGTTGACATGCATTTTTGCACCTTGGATATCCAAGAAATAGCACCCCTAGCAAATGTAAACACATACCCATTGGTGGATTTCCTACTGTCTGCATGTCCTACATAATCAAAGTTAGTGTACTCCATGACTCTTATATCTTGACCACCATAACATATGCACATATTTGTTGTGCCCTTCAGGTACCTCATGATACCCTTGACGACATTCCAATGCCGCCTGCCAAGTGTAGCCATATAGCATGCCACAACTCCCACTGCAAAAGCTAGGTTATCATGGCATACATAAAATTGCCCATAACGGATACATAAGGGATTTTGGCCATCTCGTCCTTGTGCTCATCAACAGACTCTGGACAATCGTCTTGACTCACCTTCACATGAGAAGGCAAAGGAAAACCAATAGGCTTAACATCATGCATATGAAACCGCTCAAGGACCTTTTGGATATACTCTTTCTGTGACAAGTAAAGGTGTCCCTGAGAGTGATAATGCATAATGCGCATCCCAAGAATATGTGAGGATAATCCCATGTCTTTCATCTCAAAGCTCTTCCTAAGCTTACTTTTTAGAGCATCCAACTCATCAAGAGATCTCCCAGCAATCAACATGTCATCCACATAGAGTGCTAGAATCAAAAGGCTACCATCACAAACCTTCTTCATGTATAAACATGAATCCATATCACTACATGTATAACCGTGTGAATGCATAAAAGCATCAAACTTGCGGTTCCATTTTCCTAGGTGCCTGCTTAAGGCCATATAGGCTCTTTCTCAATCTGCACATTAGGTGTTCCTCCCTATCTTTTTTCTCAAAGCCCTTAGGTTGCTACATATAAATCTCCTCATGCAAGTCTCCATGTAAGAAAGCCATCTTAACATCCTTCTGATAAAGGTCTAGATCTAACTAAGAAACCAATGCTAGCACCAGGCTTGTTGTAGGTAACTCAAATGAGAGCTAAAGTAATGCTAGATTGAGCTCGAGCTCATGGAGAAGAAGGCTCTAACACCAATTCAAGGGAGAAGCCCTAATGGAAGCATGATCAAGTGGAAGCAAGATCAAGTGAAGAAAGAGAGGTGTGAGCTATGGCAGATGGAGCAAGAGAGCAAGAGGGAGAGGCTCAAGATGTGAAAACTCCAACAGTCACAATATGTGACCATGCTTTCCTTTATTCAAATGCCACTAAAATAATAAGAATGAAGTGACAGTGATGGGTTCTTGCCGCTTGCAGTGTGTAGGTGCGAGTACTATTAGTGTAGTAACATACGAGTAGCTAGGCACAGGTGCCTTTACCCCTAAATAGAGCCCTCAATGGATTATGTTATGGTGACAAATGTTGGTGAAACTCTTACTTATGATGAGGCAATGTGCAAAGGTGATAGTCACTCTTGGAAGAGTGCCATGCAGTCAAACTATGACTCACTGCAGAAAAATCATACGTGGGATTTGGTTCCTTTGCCTAGTGGCAAGCGTGCTTTACCATGCAAGTGGGTGTACAAGTTGAAAAGTATCCCTGGACACCCCAAGTCATACAAGGCCAAATTGGTTGCTAAGGGCTTCAACTAGGAACATGGTGTGGACTTTGATGAAGCATTTTCTCCTATTATGAAGGTGACTACCCTATGTTTGATATTGGCTTTGGTTGCTTAGGTTGACTTAGATCTTTATTAGACACAATATAGAAATTCTTCATGAAGACTTGCATGATGATATTTACATGGAGAAACCTAAGGGCTTTGTAGAACTTGGCAAGGACCACCTAGTGTGCAGATTGAGTAAGAGCCTTTATGGCCTTAAGCAGGCACCTAGGGAATGGTATCACAAGTTTGGTGCCTTTATACATTCACAAGGATGTTCTTGTAGTGATACGGTTCTATTTTTATACACAAAGAAGGCCCATGATGGCAGCCTTATGATTTTGATCCTCTATGTAGATGATGTTGATTGTTGCAAGTGCTCTGATAAGCTAGATGCCTTGAAAGGTCAGCTCAAGAAGAGTTTTGAGATGAAGAACATGGGACATGCTTCACATATTCTTGGGATGCACATTACACATGATTTCTCTAAGGGGCTCCTCTACTTGTCATAGAAGGAGTACATCCATAATGTCCTTAAGTGGTTTTATTTATAGGATGTTAAGCCTATTGGATGTCATTTACCTTCTCACGTGAAGGCTAGTCTCAGGTGATTGTGTGTAGTCTGTTGTCTGCAATCTGATGTGAGTAGAAGGCTGAGATGGCCAAGATCCCTTATGCATCCATAGTGGTGGGCAGTTTGGTGTATGCCATGATAGCCACTCATTTTGACATAGCATTGGTAGTGGGAGTTATGCCACACTTTATGGCTACACTTGGCAGATAGCATTAGGATGTCGTTATTAAGGGTATCATGAGGTATTTGAAGGGCATAGTAGCTCTATATGTATGTTATGGTGGCCAGGATACTGGAATAATGGGATATACTGACTCTAATTATTCAAGACATGCAAATAGTAGAAAGTCTATCTCTGGCTATGTTTTCACTTTTGTTGGAGGTGCTATTTCTTAGATGTCTAGGGTGCAAAAAAGCATGGCCCTATCTATCATAGAGATAGAGTATATTGGAGTCATTGAGGCTTGCAAGAAGGCTCTCTGGTTAGCTATCTGGTGGTAGACCTTGGCATTACTGATGTGGTCCCTACACTGCATTCAGATTTTATGAGTGCTATTCAGTTGGCCAAGAATTCGATCTTCCGTGCAAATACAAAACACATTGAGGTGTGTTACCACTTCATCAAAGAGATCATTGAGGACAAGTTGATTGGCCTTGTCAAGATCTCAAGTGACAAAAATCCTATAGATCTACTCATAAAACTCTCTCAATGGAGCATTTTGCCTTCCTTAGGAAGTTGTTGATGAGATGACATCTTTCCTCATCCTATTGTACTTATGTACATTTGTACTTTGTCACTTTTTTCTTGTTCTCTCCTTACTAGGGACACATATGCCTTTAAATGGCTACTAGCTACTCGTATAAAGAGTAGAATACACAGGAACTAGGGGTTAGACACCCAGTCACACTGATCGCGGTATATAAGGTATAAGAGTCCTAGTTTAGGCCATCCAATTATTATCAAGAACACACTCTTTACCTTCATATTCTACTTCCATGGCTTCCTTCCTCCTTTCTTCCCTCTTTTCTACCTTTCTCTCTCCTCTTCTAGTCTTTCTTTCTCTTCTTACTTCTTTCATTCTCTCTCTTTAGCTCATTATCCTCTCTTCTCTTAGCTTCATTCATTACAAGTGGTATCAGACCATCATGTGTTGGTCATTTTCTTCTTTCCTCTTTCTCCATCTAGTCCCTTTTCAAATATGAAACTCTAGTTACTCAGGTCACATGTAGATGTATAGCAGCAAGGACCATAGCTAGTTTCATATTTTTGGAGCAAGCAAGGGCTATGGCTAGAGACTTAGATATATTTGGAGATAAAATGGCTAACTTAGTAGGTCATCACTCCTTTTCATGCAAATTTTAGGGGTTTGAGGATCAAGGTTAGAGATTTAGGAGTTAGAAGATGACAAAATCTCAGTTACTTTTTGCCTTAGCCCTCCTTCTCTCTCTTCTCTTATAAGATGCCATGGTTGTTGGCCCTTATAATGCCTACAATCTTGCTCCAGCTCCCTTCTAGGACATCAACCACCACCTAGGATTGATCCCCCACATCTCCAACAACAATAAATTGAGTTTCCCAGAGGTTGGGAAAGGCCAAACACAACCACCTGGTGGCAACAACCTACAATTTTGTAGTGTAAATTCCACATGCTGCCCCTACTCTCCTCCCACCCCTCTACATGTCATCAACCTTTTCCTTGGCTTCTTTGCTCCTTGGGAAACTTCCTGAGGCTCCTGGTAAGACTTGGAAGTCCTTCCTTTGAAATTTGAGCTCTCACATGTTGAAACCTTGCTGTACACTATTTGGACATCCATTAAAGCTTAGCTCAAGCTCTCAAATTAGCCCATAACCCTTGGAAGCTCATCCCTCAAGAGATTCTTTAGCCCCTTTTGCCCCTCTTATTCGAATTGAAGACATGGAGCTCAGCATGCAAGAAATTCTTGTAGGCAGTTATGAAAGCTCTCCTTGAAGCTTTCCATTATTGAAGGTTAAGATTGGGTACAAAATCAAGAGCCCCCATCATCAGCGAAAGCATTCAAATGCTTGAAGGCTTCATCCATTGGAGTTTTCTACTCAATAGGGCTTACTTGATGGATAAATTTGCATCATGGTGGATCATGCTTCATCTATCTTTCCCAAACACTGAAGAGGTATGTCAATCCAATCTTAATCTCTCATCTTAATCCACTTGGTAAGCTTAAATCCTTTTGTTGGAGAGATTACGGTTGCATATGCTTTATTAGTCCAATCCTTCATTGTATGCATGTACACACAAAAATCAATGCCCCATTTGCTTTCCAATTCATTATGATTAACCCAACATCAATTTCATTTTTCGACATTAACTCTTTCATGATCTTATATGCTTTGGATTAATCCCAAGTGAGTAATAAGTCTTTGCAAAAAGGGTAAGCAATAGCTAGTGAGTCACTGAACTGCCAAGGTAAGCCCTACCCATTCTTGCATCTGATGAGATGTTCTAATATTTCCTTCCCAATGCATCTCATGCTGATTATAAGAAAAAATTTCCACCATGTATAATCTTTCTAAGGAAAAAGGTTGATGCCAAGTGAGGTGGTAAGCCAAAAGAGAGGTGACCCTCCCTTACCACTTGAGAACCTGAAGGGGTGCACAATCCGACCTGAGGGAAACTTTGCCCACCTCCTAATGACCTAGAGACCGATGCTTATATATAGGTGCAAGTACCCCTCCAATGGTCACCACCACTCCCAATGAAATAACCCCTTTTGGACACCCTTCAGTGCTTATGGTACCCATGTATGTCACTTGAGATATATAGTCAAAAGAGATGTATGGCATTAAGCTCTACTTATGCAATGATGACAGAGAATATAGATAAGTAAATATACTTGGGATTATGAAAATATGCCCAAGATGCTATTTATGATGATGCTTACACTTCTCAACCTATGGGCCATCCATACAGTGCATTTGCATAAAGAGACAAATAGCATTTTTAGTCACAGTCAATTAGGGATAGTCACAAAGATTCAATTATAGAAAATTCTATATTACACATGGGAGTGAATCATATAGGTAATCTCAAACATGGCTTTGTTCTCTCCAATTTGAATTAAAAATCTCCCCAATCGGAGCTATGCTCTAAAAGTTATGGCCATTTTTGTGCACTGAAGTCATTGTGGATAAGGTGCAGACCACTCCAAGACAGACACATAAATCTAATTGCAGAAATTTCTAATCATTTCCTATCAAAAATTAATATCTCATCTCAAATAGGGATTTCTCTCCTTTGATTTTAATAAAAAATCTCACCGATCAGAGTTTTCCATCAAAAGTTACATCCCATTTACCGACAATGGGTCCTATGGATTGCATCTACATGGTTGGCCAAAAAGGCAAAAGTAAGGCCCATGAAGAGGTCTAGAGGGAGATTAGGGACTCCAAGACCTCAATGAATGATGAACCTAGCTTGACACAAGATTATCATAGTGATATGCATAAAAGGAAGTGCACGATATGGATCCCTACAACTTGATCAACCACATCTTATGTCAACATGAGCTTTGTCACATGGAGAGGCATAATGACATGGTTGCCAACCATCACCAAATGATGTCAAAATTTGATGAAGTGACTGAGAAAAAGGCCCTCTTGAGATCTAGGACTCAACAAACCCTAGAGTAGTTCACCACTCTTGTAGCTCAGTTAGCTACCACTCTGTTGTCCCAAGAAAAGGTGAACAAATCAAGTGTGAGTCTCAACGAGCTCCACCATTGGAGCCACTACATGGTCCATAGGGCATTCTTGGATCCAAGGGTATTTCCCCTTTGACCATGTAGTGGCTCCACCATTGTAACCACTACATGGTCCACAAGGAATTCTTGGATCTAAGGGTATTCCCCCTTTGACCTATGAAGTCAGTGAATCCTCTCATACTCATGAAGAGCCACTATTGAGCTCCCCCATCACCCATGCAACCAACCCTCCAATGAGACCTCCACCATTGGTAGAAGCTCCCCTACTCTCCCTTAGAGCCCCAATGGAACTTATATATGGCTCAGCCCCATCTCATGGACAATATGGTATTAATGTCCAGCATGGCAATCATGGGCAGCATGGCAATAATGGGCAACATGGCTATAATGGATAGCATGGTATACATGCACAACATGGTATGTATGGACAAAAAGGTTTCCATGGGTGGAAAGACCATCATGATCTCCGTGACAAGATCCTTCTCAGTAAGTACAATGGGCAATCTCCCTCACCATCAAACTTGGAACAATGGACATCCAAATTAGAGTCCTACTTCAATATCTACCCCTGCATGATGAACAAAATTTTATATTTTCTTCTCTCCACTTGGAAGGTTTTGCCCACACATGGTGGCGCTATATCAATCTAGAGAATCATCATTTCATTGATTGTTGGAAAGAATTTAAAATGCATATGGTTCAAGTATTTGTATCTCTTGTGGAAAAAGAGTACTTGGAAGATGATGGTACACTCTTGACCAATGTAATCTCAATGTACAAAAATAAATCAATCAGTTTATGAACTTGACCATGTATCTCGAGAGCATTAGTGATGATGCCAAACTACATAAGTACATCTATGGGTTGAAACCAAGCCTATCGGTGGATGTTATAGCTCAAAAGTCTACTACACTATTTGATGCAATTGAATTGGTTGAAAAATATGCAAGAAAGTACCATAAGAGTGAGAGTTTTTAACAAAGTTATGGATAGTCCCGCACCCCATTGAGGTCAGCCCCATATGAAGCTGGTTTTAGAGGAAATTCCAAGTCTAATAACAACCCCAAAATACCCACTTGCTCCCCTTCCATGGTGAACAAAAACAAGGCACTTTTGGGACAGGAATTGGCTCTAATGCTAAGAGTAAATATGATGAAAATAGACACTCCACTGCATCACACTCTAATGGATCAAGTTGGCAAAGGTTCATTTCTCTGAATGTTGTGAAGGAATGGAAGGAAAAAGAACTATGTTTTAAATGTGGGGACAATTACACTGCTGTGACCATGCCTCCAAGTGCCCTGACAAGACAACCAAGGTCAAAGTTCATAGCATGTATGTAATGAAGATTAGCACAATGATAAGGACAACTTAGCTATTGAAAATGAGGAGCATGCTAAGGATGTGGACCACAAGAAATTCTATGACCATGAGGGTGGGTTCCCCTTTGATCTAGGTGGTTTCCCATCCCATGTACTTGATTTGACATCCCACTTGACTCTACCACCTCCCTTTCCTCCATCTCCTTGGATGCTTGGACGGGTTCTAGGAGCCCTATCACCCTATGCATTCAAGGCACTATTCATGGGCAGCATGTATTTATCCTTATGGATAGTGGTAGTACTCACAGTTTTGTGAATAAATCACCCCCATTAACCACTTGAAATGCACCCCTACAGAATTATAGCACCCCCTAAAAGTTCAAGTAGCAAATGGCAAGGAAGAAATCAACACACATGTATGTTTTATAGTCCCCCTAGACTTGTGGTTGAGAATTATGTGGCATTGGTTGACCTAATTGCATTATAGATGGGTCCCATTGATGTTATCTTGGGTTGTTATTGGCTGAAACAATTGGAAAAATTTGCTATGGACTTCTCTTAGCTCTACATGGAGTCTATGATGCATGGACAACTCATCTGCTTAGAGGGAATTCATGATAATGTTGATTTTTAGCTCATTATAACAAAGCAACTCAAACAAGAGATTAAGAAATGCTCATAGATCTTTGTCTTGTACTTGAATAAGAAAAATTGAGATTAGCCCTCCAAAGTATCTAAGGATTTAGCCTTGCAAGCATTACTTGAGGAGTATAGTGATTTATTTCAGATGCCTACAACCCTTCCTCCTAAGAGGAAAGTGGACCACTCACTTGATTTAGAGCCCCATTCCAAGCTAGTGAAGAAGCCATCTTATAGAGTCTCCAAGTGTGAACATGAAGAGGTTGCAAAGCAAGTTAAGGAGTTACTTGAGATGGGTTTCATTGAACTGCATTCTTTCCCTTATGCATCCCCCATCCTATTAGTCAAGAATAACGATGGCTCTTTTCACAAGTGCATCAATTATCGTGATTTGCTACCATCAGACCCGTATGAGGGAGGGTGATGAGATCAAAATAGTTTTCATGATTGATCGTGGGCTTTATTATTTTCTAGTGATGCCTTTTTGATGGGACCTAAAATGGGCCAACATTGGCTATGGCACTAGCCGGACCTCATACACACAACAGACACCCCCACCACATGGCCTCACGGCCAGGAGTGTCTAAGACTCACTCTACACTAAATGCCAATGTCGATTTTGTGTTTGTATTAGGTCATAGTCCAACATTTACCATCTCTTCTCCTTAGAGGGAGATCCCATAACATATAGGCACAATACCTCGTAGCACAAACGTAAGGAAGCACCTCTTGGTTGATTGCCACGGCTCCACTACGACTCTCCTACATCTTGGAGATTGGCCCCAAGATGCGTCATTCCAACATAAAGTACACATGATACAAGCTCCACTCTTTCATTTTGAACATATTCTAGGAGACCCCATGTGTCCTTACCAAACAATTCCCAAAAATGATCAAACAACATCCGGAGTAGGATCACTGTTGAAGAAGATGTCCTCTTCGTAATCAAAATTTGCTAGGGAATCCACAAACTGATTCCAAGAATGTGGAATTAGCTGAAGAGAGATGCTCTCAAATTCATTAAGTAGGGTTATAGCAGTGCAATGATACATGCCAAGGATAGGATTCCAGGCCGTGTATGTCCCATTTAGTTGATTTAAGATTAGTTGGGAATCCCCTTTTACTGACAACCACCAAATACCACCTTTCTTGGCAATGTTCAGTCCCATGATTAAGGCTTTATACTCTGCCATGTTGTTAGTGAATCCTATTCGGATATAAACAACTAATTTCATTGACTCTACATCGGGGATCTCGGATAACTACTCCAACAATCTCTTTTTTATGAGGATCCCTGGACGCTCCATCAAAGTATACTGTGTACGTCAACCATGGGTTTACATAGCCAACCATCAAGAACTTCCCTATTCGTAATTATGATAGTTAAAATTCAACATAAGGATGAATTGACGGCTCCATCCCTCCTTCATTAAACTCAACAGGAATTCTTGTCAAAATTTGTAAACAATGATCCTACCCCCGAGATAAACAACTTATTTCATTGTGACTCTACGTTGGGGATCTCAAATAACTACTCCAACACTCCCTTTTTTATGAGGGTCCCTGGATGCTCCATCAAAGTATAATGTGTATGTCCACCATGGGTTTACACAGCTAGCCATCAAGAACTTCCCTATTTGTAATTATGATAGTCAAAATTCAACATAGAGGATGAATTGACGACTCCATCCCTCCTTCTTCATTAAGCTCAATAGGGATGCTTATCAAAATTTGTAAACAGTAATGGCAGAAAAATTTGATTTCCCACACAAAGGTACCGTCTTCTTTGTGGAGAATCAGAGTTGCAGCAGGAAAAGAGTGTACACAAGAGGGAGATAGAAGCTCAAAGTACAAGAACAAATTCTTGTTTACTAAGTTGCTCAAGGTACACCTTGGGTAAACTCTATCTCAAGTTTGATAGTGACCCATGGACTATTTATATAGCCTTTGCCTAGCTAGGGTTAGGGTTTCCCCTGTCCTTTAGGCTATTCACACCTATGTGCCCTCATACACCCTTTCTTATAATGGGTTCCTATACCTATCTTCTAACATCCCCCCTCAATGCCAGGGTGCCATTGGATTACAAGGCATGTAAAATGTCCCCCCCTTAGACAAATGGGATGCCATAAATCAAGCTACAAGAGTGTTTTTAGGTAGATAGTTTAAAGACTCAAAAAATTCGATCTTTAGATGGATTGGAGGCATAATTGGCCACCAGCTCTTTGGGTACATTAGAAATGTTGGGGCATTTACTAGTGATATACATTGTCTTCTTGCATTTGTTACATTTCATTTTTTTGGGATACTTCTTCCAACAATTATTTACAATATTTCCTTTTTTCTTACAGAAAGAACATCTAGTGAGAACTGTATGTACCAATACTTGATCACAAGAAGTTGAAGATGCCTGACTAGTGCTGCCTTCTTTGTGGTTCCTCTCTTTTCTTCATCCAAACAGGATTGGATGGTACTTGCCAATGTAGGACCTGGAATGTTGGTAAGAGTGGTTACAAGGGTAGGAAACACATTTTTTATAGCTAGTAGGAGAATAGCAATAGCATCTTCTTCATGTATTGGAGCTTGTACTGAGGCAAGCTGTGCCATAAGTCCCTTCATGTGAGAAATGAATTTTCCTGTGTCTTCTCCTAATCTTTCCAAGCTAAAGAATTCAATTTTAAGGAAGATTTTAGTATTTTTACCAGTGGCTCCATAGAGCTTTCAATCTCATCCCATTTTTCTTTAGCAATATTTAGTTGATCAACATGATGAATTAAGGACTCATCTAAGTGTAACATGATGATTGCATGGGCACGTTGGTCATCCTCTACATCAACCAGATTTGCAGAGTTTACAGCTCTAGTGCCTTGAATGAGAGGCCAATACCCTCTCTCCATCATCTTGTACTTGATAAGTACCTGCCATGGGTGGAAATCTTTGCCATCAAATTTTCGAATTTGAGGATGGACATTAGCATATGTGGTGGCCATTGGGAAGGTCTTACCACTTGCTAGAACAAGGGCAGTGTCTAGTCCCTTACAAGCTTGATACTAAATGCAGAAGCAAATCAAACACTTGATATCAAAGTTGTAATGAGGAGAAAGGCTGAAAATATGTAATATTTCAAAATATGACTTTGGTGGTCCTTTCTTATGTGCAATCTTCTTCCGAGGTTTAATGGTCTTTTTAGGCTTCAATGATCTGAGCCTAGACTGGACTTCGGGCTCCTCCTTGTGGTATGGCTTAGTGGATGAACCTTGTGTTGGACAAGGATAGTCTATGATTTCCATGCTTGTTGCTGATGATTTCGAGGAGAGTACAATGATACTCATCCCTCTGATTTCATTGACCAGTGTACTTGAAAAAAGTCACTCAAGATATGCAATACAATTCTAGTTTATGATGGCCTACGTGTTTATAATTGTATGCATAGCCTTACAACTTGAAGCAAAGCACTCAGTTGTTTTAATTTCCTGATAAAAACATTCAGATTGTGTACTTATTAATGACCAAATATTGAGAAATCTAAAAGTTGAAGAAGCTTGAAGCTTCCTAGCTATGGCTGCCAGGAAACTGACAGTTAGGGTCTCTATTTCTTCTAGCAGCCAATAGAGATCAAATTTCCCCAAGCCCTCTTAGGGGGAGATGGCCCACTAGGGGGGACTATGAAAGCCCTATGGTGGCCACCATTATTGCACCTCCTACAGCCCGCACTGTTGTATGAACTGCCCGCATGTCTAGAACTACACTGTTTTGACAAAAAACGCAATGTCGTGCTCCTAGCTGCCCAATGTCAAGATTTGACCTACCATGCAACTGTGACCTGAGGTGGAGAGAAGTTTTGTAAAATATGGCAGCAGCTGAAATGCCCTTCTATGCATGCAGCAAGTCCACCAAGGTCAGGAGGTTCAAAACAGGCTATGGAGGTGAAGAAGATGGATGAAAAATGGAGTTCTTTTTGTGCACTTAGTGGAGCTGAGGTTTGAGGAAGCTAAAGGGATTAGAGGAGGCTCTAACACCATTGGAGAATCAGAGTTGCAGCATGAAAAAAGTGTGCACAAGAGGGAGATAGAAGCTCAAAGTACAAGAACAAATTCTTGTTTACTAAGTTGCTCAAGGTACAACTTGGGTACACTCTATCTCAAGTTTGATAGTGACCCATAGGCTGTTTATATAGTCTCTACCTAGCTAGGGTTAGGGTTTTTCCTACCCTTTAGACTATTCACACCTATCTACCCTCATACACCCTTGCTTATAGTGGGTTCCTATGCCTATCTTCTAACATTCTTGCTCAGTAACTTTGTATCCTTTGCTCCACCAGATAAGCTTCCCTTGATGATATCTTTGCTCTAGATATGGGTGCTCCAAATAAGGAATTAACCGTCCCATCAACCAGTTTAAGTGCTCCTGCAGGTCTCAGATCAATCCCAGCATGGACCTATAATGCAATTATTGCGTTAGCATACTAAAAAATAATAAGATTTAATCTTATTAAGATTAACCTTATTTTTAAATTCTACTCCTTGTAGATCAGCTAGTAAAGCCATGGACTTATTTTTACCTATCCTAACTACCTTGTAAGGGCCATCCCATCTAGGTTCCAGCTTCCCTAGAAATAGCTCCCTACGCGCATCATAGTATAGAACTAACTAGCCCTTTTTAAAGGTATATTTCTTCGCTTTTAAATCATGCAGCCACTTCATCCGATGCTTAGCCACTTCTTGGTGCAACAAACTCTACAATTTAAGCTCATCCAAGTGGTCTATAGTCATAAAACAATCGAATAGGGCATCTTCCTCACCCAAAGAATGATTGATTACGAATCTTATGGTCGACAACTCAATTTCTAAGGGCAAGACACACTCCTCCCCATAGAATAATTTGAATGGGGTGTAGCTAGTGGCTCCTTTAAATGTCGTGTTATATGCTCATACTGCCACATATACTTTTGTATCCCAGTCCCATTTCTTTTCGGAGACTACCTTGGATAGGATACCCATAAGCTACTTATTAGTACTTTCAACTTGCCCATTTGCCTGTGGATTATAGGGGGTTGTCTTGTTATGCAGAATTTTCCATGCTTCAGTCAGGCTTTTAATCACCTTGTTCAAAAAATAGGTTCCACGGTCTGATACTATTTCTTTGGCAGACCGAAATGACAAATGATCTGCTCAAGTAGGAAACTGGTAGTCTCTTTTGCATTGTCCTACCTCATCGCCCATGCTTTTGACCACTTTGTGAAGTAATCAATGGCTACTATAATGTATCTCTTTTGAATAGTAGATGACGAGGTAATAGGACCCACAAAGTCGATGCTCTACTTCTCAAATGGAAGGGTAGCCATAATCGGAGTAAGTAGGTGCTTTCTATTCTCTCTACTATCATGTCTTTGACATGTATCACGTCTCTTAACATACTCAAATGAATCCTGGAAGATGGATGGCCACCAATATCTAGCTCTTAAAGCCTTCTGTGTCGTCAACCGTCCAACAAAGTGCCCTCCACAAACGGAGGCATGACACTCTTTCAAAATAAATGGAACCTCGTCATGCATCACACATTGGCGATAGATATCATCAACACCCTGCCGATATAATGTTCATAAGATCAAGGAAAATTTCAATGCATGCTGTTTAATATTCCTCTTTTCGGATTTTGATAGAGTAGCTCCAGTCTCTCCTATAGATAGAAAGTGCATTATAGCAGCATACCAGGAGAGAATAGATGTTATGTCAATCTTAAACAATGTTTTCATATCACTTCCTTCAACCAAGGCCTCTTTTGGCTCTTCGAAATCCACACAACATTCTAAAATGCCCTATAGCTTTGCTGGTTTGCTCTTAATCTCGTAATCAAACTCCTGCAAAGTGATTAACCACTTTGGTAAATGATTAGGAGGCTGTAACTTGTTCAGCAAAAATTGAAGCCCTTCTGCCTTTGTATGAAAAACCACATTCTCGTAGAGAATGTAATGCTTGAACTTTTTGGTCGCAAATACCATCGCAAGGCACAACTTCTCCATATAGGTCCGATATGCCCAACTTCTGACTAGCAAAAGCAATCAGATGGTACCACTTTTCCTCCCAAATTTGGGCCAAACAGCAGCTGATGCTATACATGGTTACTGCTGAAATATATAAAACATTTTGCCCCTTTTAGGTGCTTTTAAAACAGGTGCTTTTGCAAGCTCTTGCTTCACATCATCAAAAGATACTTTGCAAGCATCACTCCATGCAAACTGATAGTTAAAGGATAATAGGTTTGTCAGTGGCAATGTTATTTCTGCCAGGCATTGATAAACCTTCGATAATACCCTACCGATGACAAAAAGCTATGTACTTCCTTTGGAGTACGTGACAGACTCATGGCAACTATGACCTTGATCTTTTTAGGGTTAGTCACTATCCCTAGTGAACTAACCACATGACCTAATAATAGCTCATAAGGCACCGCAAAGACGCACTTCCATGGGTTAAAAGCTATGCAAAATTGTCTGCAACGCTCGAAAAACTTCCACAAAATAATCAATTGCCTTTCTCTTATGGTGACTCCCCCAAGGTCATCAATGAATACTTTCAACTCCTTTGGGGAGATGTCACCAAAGGTCTTATTGGCTATTCTTTGCCACGAACCAAGTGCATTACATAAATCAAATGCCATCACATGGTATGCAAAGGTACCAAAGACAATAATAAATGTCATTTTCAGCTTGACTTGCTCAGCAATCGCCATTTGGTTATACCCTGTAAAGCAATCCATGAACGAATATATTTCCCTACCCCGTGATTGATCCAAAATTTGGTCAATAAATGGCAATAGGTAGTAGTCTTTAACATACTGCTTATTCAGCTCTCTAAAGTCTACATAAAGCCGGATTTGATTCTTCTTCTTCTTTTTGATCACAATTGGTGAACACCATTTAGTATGTTGAACAGGGAAGATCAAACCTGCTTTCTGCAACTTCTTCCTCAAATAGCCTGCGACCCTTAGTTCAAATGGCATGTGGCTTACTTTCTGATGTATGGGTCGACTTCCTTCCTTTAGAGGAATGGTATGCACAACCAGACTGGGGGGAATGCCCCTAAGTTTGTCATAGCTCCAAGCAAAGATGTCGCAGAACTCTTGAATTAAGGACACATAATCCTTTCTTTCTTTCGAACCAAGCATGGAACCTAATTTGATTGGCTGCCAATCATTTGGCGTACCAAGGCCAACAAACTCAATAATGTCCACATATCTTATCCTATTTTGAGGCTCTATCAGCTCATTCAATGTGATCTGATAAATGTCCTCTACAGTGGACCCTTCTTTAGATCCATCGATTGATGACATCTCACTGTCAGATGGATCATCTACTTTTTCTAGTTCAGTAGAGGATAAAGGAGCTCTCTCACTCTGAGGAGACTCAAGGTAAGAATCCACTATGACACGATTGGCACCTCTTCCTAGAATCATTTGACCAATGGGTATATCAAGTTGACAGTCTATTCGTAAAATCCATGGCGTGCCTAGCAAAAATCGATAGCTAGGACGTCCTGCAAACCTTATCATCCAAAAGTCTAGATAGCATTCCACGCTTGCAACAATAACATGGACTTTAGTTATGCAACCTTCTGGTTGCCTTAGACTATCATCAGCCATCCTAAGAAGTGTGGAGCAGTCTTTTTGGATTTCTAAACCTAGCCTCTCCATCAATTCTGAACTCATGATATTGATGGAGGATCCAGTGTCCATGATAGCGTGTTCCATTAATATTCCATCCACGTATGCTAGAATCCTGGGACAATGCTTTTCAGCATGATCGAACCAATCTTCTCCCACTCGTGCTATGCCCAAAGGTTCTACAATATACCCAATACATGTAATTTTCTTAAATTCCTTGCGTACTCCAGGAGACATTTTAATCAATTGCAAGAGATTCAAGTCTAGTTTAACTTTGCAAAGAGAACTTGCTAGATCAAAGTCATGATAGTCAGCCAAAGTTTTCTTCTCTTGCCAAACTAGCCTCTCCTTTGGTCTTTAGACTGCGGCTTTGGTGCCTCTTTTTTAACTTTTGCCTTCTTTCTTGGCAATCCTTTATCCTTCTCGGGATCAACTTTACTATCAACATGCCTTAGGGGTCCACCTTCCATATCAGGATTCAAGACTTGCTTTCCCCTCTAGCATCTTGCTTAGGGTTTCCCTTGGTAGGTTTTACATTTCCTTTGTCACCCTCTCTAGTATTTTGACCTCATGTTACGGCTTGACACTAGAAGTTTCAGTGTCATTGATACGTATGGCCTCAATAAGACTGACTCCATTGCCACGAGGCAACTCCTCTACAATAGCCTTTCCTCATTGCAGTATTTGTCTTGATCCCTCATCTTGCTGGAGATTATTCCCTTGTGCGTGATGATTAACTGGACCTAGTAGTTTACTCCCTTGTTGGAGAGAACTGATCTTACTCCAACAGGTAGCAGCTAAGTGGCCAAACTTTTTGCAAATATCGCTTTTGACATTCAGACAATTCCTAGGAAAATGTTGGCCACCACACCACTTACAACTGAATCTTGAGGGGGTACCCTCTTTAGGGCGTCGACTCCCTAAACACCATATTGGGGAATATGGGAATTTTCCATAAGTTTGGGACATGTGGTCAAATATTCGGATTTGTCATAACTTGATAGGATAACTCCGAATTGAGTGTTATATAGCTCAATAGATTCCATTTTTCAAGCAATTTCCAATGATAGGCTATATCATATGGTTTTGAGAAACTTATGGGCATGTTATTCGAGTGCCACCTTTTTAGTATTCAAAAAATGGGAATTGGGAGATTCCCAAACTCACTAATATTGTGCTCCTATCAAATTCTGCTGCTTCTTAAGGAAATTGACATTCACAACTATTTGTCTATATTGTTTAGAAATCATATTGGTGTAGTGCTTCATCATGTCCTTAACTTTGCCAAGGACATTAGAGGCACTCGACTCATAGTTGCGATTGTCTATTTGTCATCCCATCGGCCTAACCACTTGATTGGGAATTGACTGCTAACCTACTGGGACAACATTCGGGTTTGTTGCTTGGCCTCCACCACTTAGTGGGCCCATCTGACTAGCCATAGGCATAGTCAGACTAGGAGGATCTGGTAACATAGGAAAATTTGGCATGATAGTCGCTCTTCCATTCGCATTTGATGTGGGATCCCCTTGGCTCCCATTGGTCAGTGCCAAATCATTACCATTCCAATTTATCCTTGCTGCATAAGCTACTTGCAAGCACGACTCTACTCCTTCTGCTTGGGTAATAGCAGTGTCAATGTTGGCCAAAGTGACACTACTCAGCTGCACTTGGATATTGAAATCTAATCCATGTAGGAAATATTGCAATTGTGCAACCAGTGGAATGGGGATATAAGTATTAAGTTTGCAAAGAACATGCTTTAGTTTCTTGGCATAGGCTTGGACATTCTCATTTGGCTCTTGGCGTGTTACATTCAAGACACACAACCAATACTGTCCACCCCTCTCAGGGGAAAACTCTCAATGGAAGGCCGTGAAGAATTGGTCAATGCTAGTTATGGTTCCAGCCTCTAGACCATGATACCATATTGCTGCCCTTTCTTTTAATGTCATATTGAAGAACATCATTAAGTGTCATTCGTCTTGGATTCGATAGTTAAACATGAGCGTTTAAAACTTCTTAATATGGAGTTACCTATCTTCTTCTGCTAACCCATGGAAGATGGGAAAAGGTACTCCTAATGTCGGTAAATCTGGTGTCCCTACTGGAATTGCGATGGGTTGTGCCATGGCTACAATCGGATTGACAACAAGAGTTTGTGTAGGTAAAACTACACACCCACTTGAAGTAGGTTGATTGATTGGAAGAAGGGAAGTACTAAGACTTCCTCTTGCACTCAAAGGGCTGCTTATGACACTTAGGTTATTAGAACCACTGCTGCTTATGCATAGCGGGCTACTCCTTTGAGGAGAATAGCACATTAGATTCTCCAACTTCCGTCTACCCCTCTCAGCATATTCCTCTTTTTGTATTTTGGCTTGACGGTTCTTGTCAGAGGACATAAATCAAATATTTGGTCCCTAGAGACCTTAGATTTGGAACCACCACTTTTTGACCTGACAGATGCATCACTGATGGGACCTAAAATGGGCCAGCACTGGCTATGACACTAGCCAGACCTCATGCACACAATAGACACCCCCACCACACGGCCTCATGGCCAAGAGCATCTAAGACTCACTCTACACTAAATGCCAATGTCGATTCTACATTTGTATTAGGTCATAGTCCAACATTTACTATCCCTTCTCCTCAGAGGGAGATCCCATAAATATAGGCAAACCTCGTAGCACAACCATAAGGAAGCACCTCTCGATTGATTGCTGCGACTCCACTGCGACTCTCTTACACCTCAGGGATTGGTCCCAAGATGCATCGCTCCAACATAAAGTACACATGATACAAGCTCTACTCTTTCATTTTGAACATATTCGAGGAGATACCTATGATAAATGCGGGATCTAGAGCATGGCAAAACCGGAAGCTATGGAGGATGAAATGAGAAGTGTGGACTCATGATGGAGAAGACAAAGACACTGTTTGTTACACAAGTGAATTAGGTTCCAAGATTGAGACTTGGACTCATAAACACAATCTTGTGTATGTGGACAATGACATTGACACTTCACTGATAAGAAAAGAGTACTATCATTGCATTAAGAAAGGAAGCAAGTACAATGCTTTATAGGAAAGTAGGAAACTGCAGTAGGCACCATTGTGCATATGGGATAAGTTAGCCTGCATGTCCTTGGCCCTGAAGCTCCATACAAAGTGGCTGTTTAGTGAGTGTGATTGCTGAATCTCAACACCCCTCCTCAATCACAACTAGAAAGGCACAAAGTGTGTAGAGGCTGTAATGAGAACCACCTGCAAAGTGTGGGCATACCACAAACATGGCAAAACACCAGAGGCTGTCGCAGAAAAGGCTAAGTGTGGGTACCATAAACATGGTGGACATCCAGAGGCTGTAACAGGGGCCTCACAAAGTGTATAGGGATTGTAATACCAAGTTACATAAGGAGTTTACAAAGCTTATGGCAGGAAGCATTAGGGCAAGAAAATACAAGGCTTTTAAAACAGTTTATCAGAATTATGAGAGTACAAGGACTGATGAGTCTTGTCCTTCCGATCCTGGTGGTCTTCATCTTCATCTTCTTCTTCCTTTGCTCCATTTTCTTCTTCTTCTTTGACTGCGACTAGATAGGCCTTTTGGGATATCTTTCTTGCGTGGAGAACTTCTCGGTGTGTCCGGTCCTTTTGCAGAAGTCGCATAAGAGCTTGATGCGGGTTTGCCAGGTGTGGAACCCGACTCCTTTGAATCGAGCATTTGGAGAGTCTTTTCCCATGTTAGACTTACGGGAACAGTAGCAAATCAACTTCAGACTTATTAGATTTGAGCAGCAGAAGAGTTGGTTGAGAGACACAAGTGCTAAAAAAAACACGAACTGAGTGTCAATGAATACCAAATCTGCAAAGTCCTTTACTCTTTTAAAATCCAAGTGATCTTTCCCTTCTTGATTTGATGCTGATACCTTCAAATCTGAGTGACAGTACTTTAATGAACTTCAGAGAGTATTGCTCAGTGATTAAAATCACTGTTGATAACTTCAGTGAGAGAAATAGTGAGAAATGTCAGAATTTTGAAGATTTGGCTATGGCTTTTGCATTAGGGTTTCTGGGGGCAGCCTGGTTTTTTGCTGATTGCAGGAGCTACAGTGGATCATTTTCAAAAATTTTTATATGCCTAGGAAGCTGACTTCATGGGCTATCAAAGCCCCATGATAATCGTCAACATCGTGGACTGTATGCAGCACGCAGGCAGCTCGAACGTAAGTAGGCACAGTTCTGACAGATTTCCACGATTTCCGCAATGCTGGAGTCAGGGCGCAGTAATCTAGTCAACTTTTGTGCCAGGATGAATCGCCTTGAGTAGAGGAACAACTCCCTAGAAGAAATCGTGGGCTGAAATGGCCTGGTTGAGGAGTTATTGAAGCTCCAAGTAAGGTAGGTCCTGTCTAGCTATGGCAGACATAGAGCAAAGATTGAGGATTTTCACAATGCTGAGCTCCAGATGGTCCAATGTCCTGGATTGATGTGATACATGGAAGCTTTGTGAGTTGGGGAATACTTTTCCAGAAGGAAGCTCCAAGAGATTTGACCTGTGGAGTGAGATATAAGCAGCTCAATCTGACACGGTGCTGCTGGCTATGGCTGCCATGGAAGCTTCAGTGAGAGTAGAGTTGGGAGATGAAGTCATGAGCTGACATTGAGCTAGACTGAGGTTGAAAGGAATCAAGAGAGGCTAGAGAAGCAATGCCATGCCCAATTGGGCTTTGATACCATGTGATAAATGCGGGATCTAGAGCATGGCAAAACCGGAAGCTATGGAGGATGAAATGAGAAGTGTGGACTCATGATGGAGAAGACAAAGACACTGTTTGTTACACAAGTGAATTAGGTTCCAAGATTGAGACTTGGACTCATAAACACAATCTTTTGTATATGGACAATGACATTGACACTTCACTGATAAGAAAAGAGTACTATCATTGCATTAAGAAAGGAAGCAAGTACAATGCTTTATAGGAAAGTAGGAAACTGCAGTAGGCACCATTGTGCATATGGGATAAGTTAGCCTGCATGTCCTTGGCCCTGAAGCTCCATACAAAGTGGCTGTTTAGTGAGTGTGATTGCTGAATCTCAACAATACCATGTGTCCTTACCAAACAATTCCCAAAAATGATCGACTAGCTTACAGACTAGGTTGTCTCACACACTTTAGCGTAGGTCATCATAACGGAAAACACATGCTATGCATCCAGTTCTTCATATTCTGATACCATAGTTGATATGCACATGCAAAAGTGGATGATCCTAATGTGCTCACACATAATTTTCAATCAGAAATGTGTTGTGCACAACCAGGCTTTCCAATGCTCATTTATTAACTTGTTGCGGCGATGTAAGGATAATACTGAGATAACGCTCATACTACTATATTCTTAATTAAAATACAAAAAATCCTATATCATGATATGCATAAGCAAAATCAGCAATAAATAGCACCCAAATTGCATCATTCAAACACCCCACCCCTTACTTTTAGGTGCTTCTGTTGCATAGGTGTGTCATGTTTTGATGTATGAAAAGTGATGAACCACGAACTTTGACAAAGAAATAGGGAAAAATGAGGCTAAATCTCATGCTTTGCCACTACCATACATTCACAAACACTCATTATATTTTTTCTTATTTTTATGAAGTGTATTTCTATTTTTTCCCTTATTTTAAAGCATTTATTTGACAATAATCACTATTATTTTTTGATTTCTTTATACCAATCATTTCAATATACAAAATATTAATTTTATTTTCTATTTTCCACCATAGAAACACATTTCTCCCACCCGAAATGACAAAACCATCATTTTACCCTTAAAAACTGCATTTCAGGTTTTGCGGGATTTAAATAGCGCATGTAAATCATTATGAAATCAGAATTTTTTGATAGATAGCAATTAAACATGATGCAACTAGCACTCAAACAAATTTTCATCATATAAGAACACAATTTCCATCATAAAATGTCAAAAAACCTTCATTTTCTTCATAAAAAATAGTCATACTGTGTTCTACGAAACAAACCGAGAGACATTGAATGACTACGTGACCAGTGGACGCAGCCTCCATTGCTCTCAATTCCATGCTACACATCAATCTTTAGCATCTCCATTATTCTCCATCATCATTTCCTTCAATCTCCTTCCCGATTCCTCCTTCAAGATAATGCGCATGAACAACCCATAGAGGGAAGAGAGAGGGAGGAGAGAGAAAGACTAGTTCCTCATCTCAACAATCGAGCAGCCATTGGACAAGTGAAGACTAGCGATATGGAGTGTAGGCATTAAGCATCAGGGTGTTGTGACTAGTTGATATAGGTGTATAGAGGAGCCATAGCCTTCCCCCCCCCCCTCCCCCCCTCAAACGTGAATTTTTGGGGTGCCCAAGGTCTCCCAAAGGGTGGCACCCCTTCAACTCTAAAGTGACTGGCCATTTTCTAGCACTCCTCCCATGTCCGACCTCTGAATCGACTTTTGAAAAATTTTGGGCATCCGTCTCGAGGTCTCGCACTGCCTAGCTCTTTTTGGGTCTCATCCGACATCATGGGAAAGTATGAAAATTCTCCAATTGTCGCTAGTTGGGCACTTTTGGAACTCATCGGCTACTTGCTGCTTAAAATCAACTTGAGTGTCTATGCTGCCTTCGACGAAGTCTATTTTTCCCTTGAAATGTGGATTTTTTGGCAAATTTTGAGCATGTTTCATGGGCAAAATCCATTGCTCACTTTTGGATTGACTAACACCCCCGCCACATTTCAAAGCCTCATGAATAAATTTTTTCACCCCTTCCTATTCAAGTTTGTGCTCATTTTCTTTGATGATATTCTCATTTACAGCAAGTCACAAGAGGAGCACTTGGCACATGTTAGAAGGGTGTTTGATATCTTGAGAGAGCATTGACTCTTTGGTAAGGAAAGTAAGTATATCTTTATGCAGACATTTGTGGAGTACTTGCAACACATTATTAGCCAAAATGGCATATAGGCTGACCCCAATAATGTGCAATGTGTTAAGAACTGACCCACTCCATCCACCACTACTTCATTATGTGGTTTCCTTGGTCCCTCTTCATTTTATATATGCTTCATCAAGAATTATGCCACCATTGTAGCACCTTTGACTAATCTTTTAAAAAATGAATCATTCTTTTGGGATGACACTACTGATCATAGCGTTAAACACTTAAAGGAAATTCTTACTTCAGTCCCCATCCTCATATACCTTGATTCTCTAAGGATTCTACCATTTAGTGTGATGCCAGTGGTATGGAGCATGGTGTGATTGCTTTTGAGAGCCGCAAGCTTGATGACAAGGAGATGCAAATGAATATGTATGACCAAGAGATGTTGGGCATCCTCCATGCTATTAAGAAATGGTACCACTATTTGTATGGTAGTTGCTTTCAAGTAAAGAGCAACCATAGAGTCCTCCAGTACTTTTTAACTCAATCTACTTTGACTCCTAAGCAAAGGAGATGGGTAATGACATTTCAAAACTATGATTTTGACATTTCTCACACTCAAGGCAAAGATAACATTGTGGCTAATTCACTCTCTTGGACGTGGGCATGCAGAGTATCCTTCATTTCAAAGTTGCATAGTGATTAGATTGAGGACCTTCAAGAAGCTTATTTATTGGATGAGTAATTTACCTCAAGATACATGGGAACTAGGAGTTAGACACCTAGTCACATTCACTGGGTTATATAAGGTGTAAGGTCCAAGTTTAGGGCATGTAGCTATTATCAAGAACATATGCCTCACCTTCATCTTCTGCTTCCATGGCTTCCTCCCTCTTTCTTCCCTCTTCTTTTGTTTCTCTCTCCTCTTCTAGTATTTCTTTTTCTTCTTCCTTCTCTCATTCTCTCACTTTGGCAAACTCATCATCCATTGACTCATCCTCAAAACTTTCATCCATAGACTTCTTTCCTAGTGTAAAGTCTACCCTCTTTTGTACACTCCTCAACCTGCCACTCCATGGAATATAACTACCATTGCTTTCTTCATGAACTTGATGTCCAAATATATCCTCAATATATTGATTTCTTTGACCATTAATTGTTACAAATTTCTTTACATAACTATTGCCATCACTGCTCTCACAAATATCCATCTCAACTGCAAATTTTGGTCTATATTAAGACTCATACTCACTGAATCTCACATTCTTCTTATGTAGACCTCTTCAATGATATGATCGTAAGATTTGCAACCATTTTTCTCATCTAGATACCCAAGAAAGATGCATTTAGTAGCCTTTCCTTCAAATTTTTTCCTCAAACCATCAGGGACATGTACATAACATATACAACCAAACACCCTAAGATATGCAATCATAGGTGTCCTTTGATACATCTTCTCATATGGAGACATGCAATGAGTCAAAGTTGTAGGTGTCATGTTCATGATATGGACTATAGTAGGTACTGCCTTAGCCAAAAAGTCAAGGGCATGTGCATTTGATTCATCATTTCCCTTGCTACTTCCGCAATGATCCTATTATTCCTTTTTGCCATTTCATTTTGCTTTGGTGTATACCTACATGTAACCTTTCTTTTGATTCCATGATCTCTCAAGTAGTAAGAGACTCATTTGCCATATATCCTCATCCATTATCTAATCTCAAGTAGTTTATGTAGCTCCCAAATTACTTTTTTTCCATGGCCTTAAGCTCCAAAAACTTTTCAAATGCTTCACTTTTATGTTACAAAAAATACACCCACATCATCCTGCTAAAAATAACAAATTAAACTAATATTAAGTATGCATTTCCCACTCACAGAGACATTCTCACATGGCCCCAAATATTGAGATGTACCATTTCCAAAGGATAACTGCTCACTCTCTTTGAAAATGGGAGTCTAGACTACTTGCCAAACTGACAAGCCTCACATACAATATGATAATTTACATATACAAACTATAGAAGTCCATGAAACACTTATCTAGATTGCATCTATTTAAGCCTTTGTAAATTTACATATGTAATTCTTCTATGCTATAGTTTGACATCTTTATATTGTCCATGCCCTATGTTAACATGCATAGAGCTCTAAATGATGGGAGTTCTTGTATCCAAAGCAAATAACCTTTTGACCACGAGCTATGAGCTTGCTAGGTTTTCCACTTCTAAACTCCTCAATGAAGAAACCATACTTGTTGAACCTTATTTGTAGCCTTTGATTTGTCATTTGTCTAACTCATGCCTATTAGGTACATACAAGATATCATCAAGTTTATTTTTTGCCCCATCTCTAGTCATCGAGGGAACACTACCAATATGTGTTATCTTATGCAATGTGTCATCTCCTATAGCCACATACTCTTCAACTTGTATTTTTTTCTTTCTATCAAACTATTTTGCATGGTGTGTCATATGCTTTGTAGCACCTAAATCCAAAAACTAGTCATCCTCTGTTGAGCCTAATGCACCAACAATCGGGACTTTGGGGACTTCTATTGTTTTAGAAGCTACAACTTACTTCGATGACAATCTCTCACCTTGTCTCTCAATACTCCACTCTAACTAACCAAGCATCCTTCTCTCCAACCCAAGAAAGCAAGAACACAAGACTAGCTCGAGTTGTAGCCAACTCACCTAACTTACCTTCTTGTGTTTGATGACTCAAAGGCTCAAAGATGGTTCCACAATCACGATCAACATGATCCAATGTTGCCACTCCTTTGCATCCAGAACCAGGCACACTAACAAGTCAAAGAGCTAGTAGAGAAGACAAAAAAGGCAAGATGATGGTGAAGAGCTTTACCTTCTCTCAGTCTCTCGCTCAACACACCTCTCACTCTCTCCCTCTCAATCACTCCCAACACAATGGAAGCAAGATGATAGACTAGAAAGATTGAATAGAAAGCTTAAGTAGTCACACTGATAGAGCTTCCGTAGCATGGATGTGCTAAAAAGGTTAATACAATTGAGACCTCCCACCCTTGTACAGACCAAGAATTAGGGTTAGGGTTTGTGCCCCTTTTGAGTTTAGGGTTTGCACAATTGTGAATTAGGGTTTGCACCCTGTTTTGGGTATCCTACTCATTTAGTGGGCTCTAAGCTAGTCAATCATCATTATATGCTTTAACCTTAGCCTAATTAGACCAAGCCTAAGATATTCTAATTATAAATATATGTGTGAAACCCACACAATAGTTGCGGGTATGAAAATATAACTACGGGTGGTGAATACAATGTGCACGGGAGCGAGCTCGACTTTCACAAAGTAATACATCCATGATAATATGATGATGTCCCATGAATTACAATATAAATAAGGCACTGAAGCTCCATAAAAATAACATCCCCTAAAAAATAGTAGTTGGCACTTCCGCTTTTGCAGTCTTCTCAAAACACCATTAACATTATTTCTCCCCTACATGAATGCTAGTCCCATGGCACTCATGACATAGGTAGCATGCTGTAGCTTGCATGAAAGAAGTGGAATGCTGGGAACAATTCTGATGAAGAATTAGGAGTCTTCATGGTGGAGAAATGGATGTTGTTGATGAAGAAGAATGCGCCAGGTGAAGAATGATGTGAAGAACAACTCGTGCTAAAAAACACGATGCATGTGCTAATGTTGTAGACGATGTCCAGAAGATGTATCTCAATGGAGGAAAATAATGGTAGCATGAATGATCAAGGATGGATCTATTGAAGAAGAAATCATGGAATGGTGAGGATGTAGAGGCCACCAATATGGATGGTTCTTGAGTTCTTCAAGTAGTCATTCACAAAAATCCTACAAGAAAACTTGTGCTCTCCCTAAGGGGTGTGTCAAACTTACTTGTGCAGTGATTTGTGCATGTGCAAGTGCAACTGGGAGATGGTTCAAACCCCAAGAAAAAACTCCAAGCAAGCCTGAAGTGTTGTCACACACTTGAGGACCCAGTTGGTTAATTGTTATGGTGCGGTGTAAAACTCAGGGTGACAGGTTGTTTGAGGAAGCCCAAGGTGTCCTGCCCTTGAGGTGCCCTGAGATTGTGTAGTGAGGGAAGGGCTAGGGGGTTAGAGACAAAGCCAATCAACCAAAGTCACTAGATGCATCAAACTTGAGGATCCCTAGGTGCAGTGAAAGGTGAGTGCACCAACTAATCATGGAGCTTTCATTCTCTTTTCTGCTCTTTCTCTCTCTTTTTTTTTCCTTCTTTTGTTGTTGTTTTTGAAAAAACTTAAAATTCCTTTCTTCATGTGAATGTACAAGTGATTCGCTCCACAGGGAGTGGCAACAAGGTAAGTGAAAGACACCCTTTGCTCAAAAGATATGGCTCAAGAAAGGTGCGAAGATCAATGGGTGATTCTAGGTAGAAAGGGTATGTACACTGGGAAAATTTGTTGTCCACCATATCCTCGAGTAAGGCTATACATTAAGATGGGAATAGTACAGCTTAAAGAAGAATTCCTACCATAGCAATGCGGTCAATCCTTGTGTTGATGTCAAAGAATAAGGTTGACAGGCCATCCTTATAGGGAGTCAGTGGCTGTTGTAAAAGCTTGACTATGAGACAAAGATAATTACAAGTAACTATGAATGTAGGATCTAGGAAATTTGAGTCCAATTTAAGGAAACTGTTGAAGGAGGGTAGTAGATCATGCAATAGGAAGTGATAGTTTTCACTCTCATGCAGAGCATTGATATTGGGGATTTTGGGAAAGTTATGTTTGCCATGATTTTGAGCATCATAGTACCTCCATACCTTCTTGGTGGGTAAGGACAATGGAGCACACATTTCTTTTGATTTGAGTAGCAAAAGGCAGAATGGGTCATTTCATTTGCTTCAAGGATAGGATATCTCCATTTTGGTTGAAGCTTCCACACCTCTCATGGCTTCTCTTAGAGATACTCCCTCTTATTCTTCTCCTTGGGAATCTTACAAGATGCTTTTAAAGTTGATATATCTTGGTTCTTCAACCACTTTGTGGCAAAATTCTCTCCCACTTGGAAGAGCCTTTTGCATATACTAATTGGCAAGGGTGTTTTGAATTTGGAAACTTCATAGACAATGAAATAAAAAATGATGATCTCCTCCTCCTTCTACTTCTCATGATTATTCTTAATGGGTGCATCTAGATCCTCTCTTTGTGCCTTAATACCTTGCATAGCAATGGGATACTCTAGCACATCCTAATGGGTAGCCCGAAGGACCTAAACCATCTTATGAAAGCACTCGTGGATCTCAAATGCCATGGCAAGTGTACTGGTGCTTGCTCTTGAGTGTCCTCCGTGACTTCCTTCTCCGATTCAATAAAATCCTGGGGGTCCATGTAATGTACCTCATCAGGTACTATGCATTGGTGATAAATCTTGTCCACACCTTTTCGATATATGAGAGACACCCACTATAATCGAAAAGTGTAGTGCTTGTTGCTTAATCTTTCTCTTCTCTGACTTTGATAGGGCAGCCCCAACCTCTCCTATAGATAGATAATGTGTTATAGCTATATACCAAGAAGGGATGAAAGCTATATCAATTTTTAGTAAACCATCGATGTCACTCCCTTCAGCCAAAATTTTATTTGGCTCCTCAAAATCCAGAAGACATTCCACAATGCCCTTCTGCAGCTTCAATGGCTTACTCTTAATCTCATAATTGAACTCCTGCAAAGTAATTAACCACTTTGCTAAACAGTCAGGCCGCTACAACTTGTTCATCAATAGTCTAAGTCCCTTCGCCTTCGTAAAAAATACCACCTTCTCATAAAGAATACAGTGCCTAAATTTCTTTGTCATGAAAACCATTCCAAGGCACAATTTCTCCATATAAGTATAATTGACTTCAGATATTCCAAATTTTTGGCTAGCAAAGGCTATTAGATAATACCATTTCTCTTCCAAAATTTGGGCTAAACAACAGCTAATACTATGCATTGTTGCTGCTAAAAATATATAAAATATCTCATCTCTTTTGGGTGCTTTTAGAATTGGTGCTTTCGCTAGTTCTTACTTCACATCCTCAAAAGATACCTAACAAGCTTCGCTCCAATTAAATAGATAGTTAAAAGATAGGAGGTTCATCAATGGTAGTGTTCTTTCTACCAATGCATTGATAAATCTCCGATAATACCCCACTGATGATAGAAAGTTGTGTACCTCTTTTGGAGTGTGTGGTGGACTCATAACGACTCTATAACCTTTATCTTTTTAGGGTCAATCGTGATACCAGCCAAGCTAACCACATGCCCAATAACAACCCATAGGGCACCCCAAAGACACACTTTCATGGATTAAGAGCAATGCAGAATTGTCTGCAATGCTCAAAACATTTCCTTAAAATAACCAATTGTATTTCCTTTATGGTGGCTGCCTCTAGATCATCGATGAAGACTTTTAACTCCTCTAGGAAAATGTTACCAAAAGTATTATCAGTTGTACATTGCCAAGATCAAAGCACATTGTGTAACCTAAAAGCCATCACATTATTGAGATATCGAGCTCCACTCGTGATATGCCAGGGTGACCGTTGTGTATTTATGTCACCGACTTGTCAGTTGCAGACGCGGTTGGTACACCGCCCATGAATAATAGCTACATGACAGCTATCCTTATCTACTCTAGTTCGTGGCTCAGTTAGTATGCCACCTTAGTTAGTTGAGTTTGGTTTGAGACCCATATATAGGGTTCTTCTATTTCTTTGTATGTGAGTTCTTTTGGCTTACACAACTAAGAAGAGGAAAACTGTTTTTAGCCTCCACCCTTGTGTGTATTCCCTCATTGTGCAAGCAAGAAAGCTTCAAGTGAGACTCCTTCCTTCTCTCCCACAATCTTGACACACATGATATGCAAAGGGACAGTAATAAACATTGTTTTTAGCTTATATTCCTTTGCAATAGCCATTTGGTTGTATTCAACAAAGCAGTCCATAAATGGATAGACTTCCCTACTCATTAATTGATCTAAAATTAGATCAATGAATCATAATGGATAGTGATCCTTAACTATATGCTTATTAAGATCTCTAAAATCTATGCAAAGCTGAATCTGATCGTTCTTCTTTTTCCTAATAACGACTAGTGGACACCACTCAGTGTGTTGTACCAAAAATATCAGGCCACCTTCAGTAGTTTTTTCAATTCCTCGAATAGCCCATCCCTTAGTTTGAAAGGCATACGCTTTACTTTTTGATGCATAGGACAATTATCTTCCTTTAGGGGAATAGTATGAATAGCTAGGCTGGGAGGAATATCTCTCAGCTCATCATAACTCCATGCAAAGATGTCATGGAGTTCTTGAATCAAGGGCACAATCCTTTCTTTCTTCCAAACGGAGCATGTGTTGAGATATCGAGCTCCACTCGTGATACGCCAGGGTGACCGTTGTATATTTATGTCACCGACTTGTCAGTTGCAGACGCGGTTGGTACACCGCCCATGAATAATAGCTACATGATAGCTATCCTTATCTACTCTAGTTCATGGCTCAGTTAGCATGCCACCTTAGTTAGTTGAGTTTGGTTTGAGACCCATATATAGGGTTCTTCTATTTCTTTGTACTTGAGTTCTTTTGGCTTACACAACTAAGAAGAGGAAAACTGTTTTCAGCCTCCACCCTTGTGTGTCTTCCCCCATTGTGCAAGCAAGAAAGCTTCAAGCGAGACTCCTTCCTTCTCTCCCACAATCTTGACATGGTATCAGAGCCTTGTTCGTGGTAAGGAGCTCAAGAAAGCAAGCCAAGCTCGCGGTGGTCTGGTAAGAGGAGCAGTGTTGCTTTCATTTCCTGTTTTGGGAGTAGATCTCTGCAGGTAGCACAGCCGAAAATTGCAGGAGTGCATTGTCTCAGGTTGAGACGCCCTTCGCGGTGAAGCAAGAGGGCAGTATATGCTGCGGGAAAGGGCTTTAGCCCTTGGCGACCTTGTTTTTTTGATTTGAGGCCATTTCGGGGCCTGTTTTGCAGACGGAAGTTTTCTGCACGCACTCAAGAAAAGGCTCAGTTCTATGCTGTGCGACCACTGTTCTACAGGTCGGTGAAAAGTTACTGTAGAAATTGCATCGTATGCTTGTGCGCAGAGACATTGGGAGTTTCAGAATCATCCTTGGTTCCTGTTTATGCAAAATCGTCACTAGGAAGTGACTGTGTGGTCAAATACCACTTTCGCCAGTTTTGCAGATTTGCCCTTGTGAGGGTGAAGCTGTGTTTTTTGCAGTGACAGAATTTCTTGCAGTATTCTGTAATGGCGTCTGATTCTCTTTCACAGATTGTCACTGAAAAGCTTGACAAGAACAACTTCCAGGCATGGAAGTTTAGAATGACGAATTTCCTTATGGGAAAAGGATATTGGGAATTTGTTGCAGGAAATGAAGAAGAACCAGTTCTTCCTGATGTTCCCAATCAACAACAAATGCAGGCATTTAAAACATGGCATGAGAGAGCCAGGAAAGTTATGTATTGGCTGTCTATCAGTATTTCAGACTCTATGATTGTGCATATTCAGGATGCAAGTACGCCAAAGGAGGCATGGGATACTTTGTCAAAAATGTATAGCACAAATACGCAAGCCAGGAAAATGCAGCTCAAGCAACAGTTGCATAATGTGCAAAGAGAAAGTATGAGCATCAACGACTACCACATGAAGGTGAAGAAGATTGCAGATGCACTTGCTTCCATTGGGTCGCCAGTGGAAGATGATGATTTAGTTTCCGTGACCTTGAATGGTCTAGGAAAGGATTATGCACAGTTTCGGACATCCATTTCAGTTCGTGAAAGATTTCCTGATTTTGAGGAGTTGATTGCTCTTCTAATTTCTGAGGAACAGAGAAATGGTGGTGCATCTTCTTCAGGAGGAACTTCAAAAGAAGCTGTCTTCTACTCAAATGCTGGAAGAGGTAGAGGCAGAGGTAGAGGAGGCCGATTTGGAGGCCGTGGCAGAAATCAGAATATGCAGCAAACTCAAGAAAACCAGTCCTATGGAGGAGGACGTGGTAACTCTAGAGGCAGGGGGAGCCAAAGAGGTCGTGGTGGATGGCAAAGAGGCCAAAATGCAAACAGTAATGTTGAATGCTACTACTGTGGTAAAATGGGTCATATGGCTAAAGACTGCTATAAAAAGCAGAATGACATCATGAATGGAAAACTGCAACAAGGGAATTATGCATCTTCTAGTAGACAGGGTGATGACAGAAATGAGCATTTGTTCATGGTGCAGCACATGAACAATTCTATGACAAGTGTAGAAGAAAGCAATGATGTATGGTATGTTGACTCAGGTGCATCAAACCACATGACAGGTCATGCAGAATGGATGGAGGATGCAAGGAAAATGGAAAAACCAGGATTTGTGGAGACTGGTGATGATACTGCACATCCTATTGTGCAGATTGGAAAAATTCCCTTGTCTATGCAGGGTGGGAAAAAGAAATACCTGTCCGATGTATTTCATGTCCCGAATATCACCAAGAATCTGGTTTCAGTTGGTCAAATGGTTGAACAGGGCTTGCAGGTCAGATTTAATCCTCATGGATGCTTTGTTGAGGATATGAAAAATAAAGGTCGCTTGATAGCAAAAGGAAAGAAGAAGGGCAGAATGTTTACATTGGATGCAGACATGTCTGAATTGAGTGCAGCAATGTTTGCACATGGGACCGGTGTAGTTGCAGATATTGATATCTGGCATAAACGCATTGGTCATGTTAATGTACAGCGACTTAAATCAATGCAGGCCCAAAATATTGTTGCAGGATTGCCCAAATTCAAGGTTGCAGAAATGCATAAGGTATGTGAAGCCTGTCAGTTTGGAAAACAGGCAAGGAAACCATTTCCTAGACATGTTCAAGAGAGTGAGAAGCCATTGGAATTAATTCACTCTGATGTGTGGACAACTAAAGCTGCATCTCTTGGAGGCTGTCATTATTTTGTCAGTTTTATTGATGACTATAGCAGAAAAGTTTGGGTGTATTTTATGAAAAAGAAAAGTGAAGTTTTTGGGCATTTCAAAACTCTTAAAGCTATGGTTGAAAAAGAAACAGGCTTGCAGATAAAATGCCTAAGGTCAGATGGAGGGGGAGAGTACCTCTCAAATGAGTTTGCAAAGTTCTTGCAGGAGTATGGCATAAAGCAGCAATATTCATGCAGTTATACCCCACAACAAAATGGAATTGCAGAAAGGAAAAACAGGCATATTGGAGAGGTATCTCGTGCCATGCTCAATGAAAAAGACTTGCCAGATTTTTATTGGGCTGAAGCAGTTGCTACAGCAGTCTACATAATGAACAGGACTCCCACTGCAGCAATACATGGAATGACTCCAGAGGAGAGGTATACTGGTAGGAAACCAGATATTTCTCATTTGAAAATTTTTGGTTGCATTGCCTATGTACATGTGCCAGATGAGATGAGATCCAAGTTGGATCCAAAAGCTGAGAAGTGCATCTTTATTGGTTACTCTCTGCAGCAAAAAGGGTATAGATGCTATAACCCTTCTACTCGTAAGTTTACAGTGAGCAGAGATGTTGTTTTTGATGAGATGAGTAGCTGGTATAAACCAGTAAATGTGATTGATGATGTAGATGCACAAAATGGTAATGCTGCACAAAATTCACAGCAGCAGTCACAAAATATTAGTGGACCTGGAGCGTCCTCTAGCAGTGGTTCACATTCTTCGCCATGGACAGGCAGATTGAGATCAGGAGATTCTTCTCAAAGCAATGCAGATAGTGGTATGCAGGTATCACGAAAAGGAAAAGAGAAAGTTGATCAGCCCATGTTTGATGTGAATGCAGGTCACTCTTATGTGGATGGTGAATCCAGTGGCTCAGAGCAGAGCATTGATGATGAGTTGGGTATTCCTTCTATTGTTACACCTGGAGTAAGGAAGACCAGGGATGTTTTGAGAGCACCTGGGAGTGAACCTACTTTGCGCAGGTCTACGAGAGCTAGGTATCCTGTGGATAGGCTGAAATATGATGGATTTACAGCCATTCACTATGCATATATGGTCAAGGTGATACAGGAACCAGAACCCACTTCTTTTGAGCAAGCCATGGGAAAAGAAAAATGGGAGAAAGCCATGGATGAAGAAATGGATGCCTTGGAAGCAAATGCTACATGGGAGTTAGTACCTTTGCCTAAAGGTAAGAATGCAATTGGCTGTAAGTGGGTTTATAAGGTGAAGCACAATGCTGATGGTTCTGTGAACAGATACAAGGCAAGATTAGTAGTCAAGGGGTATGCACAAACATATGGCATTGACTATGAAGAAACATTTAGTCCGGTTGCAAGGATGGCAACCGTAAGAGCAGTCATTGCTATGGCTGCATCAAAGGGATGGTCTTTACATCAGATGGATGTAAAGAATGCCTTCTTGCATGGTGATTTGCAAGAAGAGGTCTATATGGAGCAGCCACCAGGTTATGTGCATGCTGTTCATCCTGAGTTTGTTTGCAGGTTGAAGAAAGCCTTGTATGGCTTGAAGCAAGCACCTAGAGCATGGTCTGACAAGATAGGACAGTATCTTGTCACTATTGGCTTTCAGATTTCCAAGGCAGATTTCTCACTTTATGTGAGAAAAACAGAGAAAGGTATTATGCTGCTTGTCATTTATGTTGATGATTTGATTATGACAGGTGACAGTGATGAAGATATCCTTCATGTGAAAATGCTATTGAAGCAGAAGTTTGAGATGAAGGATTTGGGAGAGCTGCGTTATTTCTTGGGCATTGAGGTGATTAGATCACCAAGTGGGATACAACTCTTGCAGAGGCAGTATGGATTGGACATGCTGTCCAAATATGGGATGACAGGCTGTAAGCCTATTTCAGTTCCTTTGGAGCAAAATGTGAAGCTGAGCACAGATGCAGGTGAGCTTCTAGAAGACCCTACTATGTACAGACGCATAGTAGGAAGTTTGATTTATATGACTATTACCAGGCCAGATTTGAGCTATGCTGTTGGATTGGTAAGTCAGTTTATGCAGGCTCCAAGGAAACCACATTTGGATGCGGCTAGACGCATACTTAGGTATGTGAAGTCCACATTGCAGTATGGACTATTTTATGAGACTGGGGTTCAGATACAGTTGCATGGATACACTGATGCTGATTGGGCTGGTAGTATTTCTGATAGACGATCTACCAGTGGATATGTATTCTCTTTTGGGAGTGCTGCAGTCACTTGGAGCAGCAAGAAACAGCCTACAGTTGCCTTGTCGAGCACAGAGGCTGAGTACAGGGGTGCAGCAATGGCTGCATGTGAGGTAGCTTGGTTGCATAAGCTACTTTATGATATGCATCAGTCTACAGATGGGCCAGTTGTCATTTATTGTGACAACATGAGTAGTATACACTTGGCAAATAACCCAGTCTATCATGCTAGAACAAAGCACATTGAGGTGCATTATCACTATGTGCGAGAGAGGGTTTTACTAGGTCTTATTGATCTAGTTTATGTCAGCACAGAGGATCAGGTAGCTGACATATTCACGAAGGCATTGGGCGCAGAGAAGCTGCGCAAGTTCAGAGACCTGCTTGGTGTGCAGGAATTGGGATTGAGCTCGAGGGGGAGTGTTGAGATATCGAGCTCCACTCATGATACGCCAGGGTGACCGTTGTATATTTATGTCACCGACTTGTCAGTTGCAGACGCGGTTGGTACACCGCCCATGAATAATAGCTACATGATAGCTATCCTTATCTACTCTAGTTCGTGGCTCAGTTAGCATGCCACCTTAGTTAGTTGAGTTTGGTTTGAGACCCATATATAGGGTTCTTCTATTTCTTTGTACTTGAGTTCTTTTGGCTTACACAACTAAGAAGAGGAAAACTGTTTTCAGCCTCCACCCTTGTGTGTCTTCCCCCATTGTGCAAGCAAGAAAGCTTCAAGCGAGACTCCTTCCTTCTCTCCCACAATCTTGACAGCATGACCCTAATTTAATTGGCTGTGAATCTTTCAGTGTACCTAGGTCCAACTCAATTATGTCTGCATCTCTTATCCTATCCTGAGCCTTTATTGGCCCATTCAAAGTTATTTGATAGATATCCTCTATAATGGACCGAACGGCATGGTATTACAAAAAGCCATCCAGGTGAGCATGCTTATGTCGCATACTCACCTCCTCCATAGGGGTTGGCTCTTATAGTTTTGTACAGTGTGGGGGATTTCAAAAATTTTATCTTGCCAATAGTCGGCCGCTTCGGTGCCCCAGGAGGTTGGGGTCTTTTCCCGCTCCTCCAACCATTTTTTCCCCAACTGGCCACACCGACCGCGATCACCTCGTCCATCACTTTGAGAGGCAGGACCCTCCGCAGACTGTTGGGTAGGAGGAAACTGAAGGAGAATGGATCCTTTCCTAGTTCCTGTACCTCCCACACCACCAGTTTTGCGTGGAATCCTGCGGGAAGATCATCTAGGCACGGAGGGAGAGGCGCAGACGGTAGCACGGCTGGTTTGGCTCTCCGTTTCTGTCTCTCCTCCACCAGATTTTTGCGTCTTTCTTGAGAGATGGCTTTTCTTTCTGCAGCAGCTGGGTCTTCTTGTGGCGGGTCTTGGGCCTGTGGTGAGGGGGGTTGTGGGACTACGTCTTCCCTGAATCAATTCACATCGATTTTCAGCTCTGCTTCTTCCCCCTGCTGTTCTGTGTGTGCTACTTCTTCCTCGAACCCAAGGGCATCTATCTTCTGGGGGTTAGGCCGGCCCGCATTAGGTATTTTTTCTGTTCGTCCAAACTCAGCCTAACCTCCGTCGGTAATGGTGGCATTTGTAGTCCAGCGTGTAGGGCTCTTCTTGCCATGCCGAGCTTCCTTTGCACTGGCTCTAGTGGCTCTCCTTGTGCTGCATGGGTGGTGTCCAAGATGGTGTCGAGGAAGGCCTTCTATTGAGTGTTGAAGGCCACTTGGGCTGCCTCTGCCTTGCTCTCCGCGATGATTTTCTCTTTTTCGGTTAGAGCAAGGCGGCGTGCGAGTGTCTTCACCCTCTTCTCGTTGTGCGCGGCCCACTACTCTACCCTTTTGTTCATTACTTCCAAGCCTTCTCCCTGTCTTAAGGTTAGCATCATGATTTTCTACTCATAATCCTCTAGTTCCCTGACTAGCCTCTCTTGTTCTTCTCTTTCAGAGGTCAGCTGATCTGTTAGGCGCTTGAGTTCCTCTTGCTGCTCCTCCATGCCTCATTTTCTTTCTTCATCCCTGGCATTCAGCTCCACCACGAGTGCATCAATGTCAGCAGATTTCGCAGCAAGCTCCTGGTACTGCACTATTAGGAGTTTGTGCTCTCTTTGCATGTTTACTAACTCTTGAGTCTCGTTTTCGAGTAGCTGCCTCCAATGTTCCTCCCTCTCATCCTTAGGCTTCAGTTCTTGTTTCAGATCTGCAATCTCGCGCTGCTGCAAGGCTATCATTCTTGTCTTGTCCAGCTGGAAGGCGGCCACGGTTTCCTTCTCGGCTGCCAACTCAGCCACGGCTATTTTGCATTCCTCCTTCGCTCTCTCCAATTGGGAGAGCAGCTCGGTGACGTATTCGTCATAATTAGCTGGTGGCATCATCGTTGCACGAATGGGCGAGGTAGAGGCTTTGACTTTTTGCTTTTTGGGCTCTTGCCTGGACTTTGCATCCGTGGCTGGCCTCTTCTATCCTGTGGCCGTAGTCTCCGTGCTCTGCCCCTGGCCCATTTCCTTGTTGATAAAATACTGCATCCACGCCACAAAGTTTGACACATCTGCGCTAGTGGGGATGCTGGGGGTGATGGTGGTGAGTTCCGTGGGAGGCACCAAGAGGGTAGGGATCAGATGGAGCGGGGCCTTGCCTTTGCCTTTGGGGACTGGAGGTGGCACAAACTTTGGCACCTGTGTGCTGGACCCTGGCCCCTCTTCTCTGCACGGGCTCAGGTTCCTTAGTTTGTCTGCTCAGCACTGTTGTTCGATGGACTGGTGGGTGGCCTCCGCCAGGTCCTCTTCCTCCTTTCTTCGTAGCTCCTCCTCCTCCTCATCCGCTTTTCTCTTCCTTTCCTCCTGTCTTTTCTTCTGCTCCTCCTTCTTTTTCCCTTTCTGTTCTCTTTCCCTTCTTTTCTCCTCTTCACCTTCTTGTTTTGATGCCTCCTTGGCTTTCTGTAATTCCTCTTTTTCCCTCTCCTCCTCTTGTCTCTTTGTTCTCTCTCTCTCCTTTGCTTCTTTCAGGGATTCCCTCTTCGCCCTTTCCAAGTCTTTCCTTTCCTTCTTCCTGCCTTCGTCATTCTTCTTCTTCCCCTGCGCCGCCTTCTTCTTCATTGTCCTGATTGTCTTCTTACTAGTTTGTCCCTCCCCTTCTTCTTCTGTTTCCGTTCTGTCACGGTGGACCTGTCTTTGTCCTGACGAGGGGGCGACCTCTCCAGCGTTTCTCCTTCTCCCTCCTCCAGCTCCTGTGCTGCCTTTACTGCCTCCTGAATGAGTGCAGTCAAGACTCCTCCGTATCCGATGAAAGAGGCCTTGGAGGAGGCTTTCTTCCTTTCCGTCACCTTAGAAGCCGGAGATTCTCCCCTTGTTGGTGCACTTCCCAGGGCTAGTGCCTTGGCCGCTTGATCAATCGTCTTTCGCACATAGCCATTCCAATCCACCTCGTCTAGGGTGTGGGCCGCTACATTCTCCAGCATTGGCATGCTAATTCGATGCATTAAAGAATTGTATCGTTGGCTAGAGAAGAGCACGTGCACCAACTTGGCCTGCAATCTGGTGTCTATGTCAGGGATGTCCTGGATGCTTATGCCATCATTCGTGAGCATCTCTTCCTTCTTCATTTTCAGCAAGGCATAAACATCCCTTTTTTGTCTCCTTTCTATCCTTGGTATCAATCCCAGAGCCTTTTCCACCAAGGCTGGATCCAACCGGACTTGCACCTGCTTTGCACCCTCTCCTCGGCCCACTATTACAATGCCACCTTCCTGGTCCGGATTGTATGTTCTGAGGAATTCTACACATTTTAAGTGATCCGGCTCCTGCGAGAATTTTTCAATATACTTTGTAAGGTTGCACTGTTCCACTACCCTCCTGGCTGCCTCCTCCTTCGCCACCACGACTTCGATGTTGTGGATGGTTCGGAACTTGAGCTAGCCGAAGGCGCGGTTCTCTAATTGGATGCGATACTGCTCCCTTTCCTCGTCAGTGAACTCGTATCAATGAAACCACTCTCGGAAAGGTGTCACATGAAAGGACGCACTTGAGTCCAAGAGCCAACACTGTGCATACATAGAGTGTATCTGTGTCATTTGCGAAGCACTAGAAGAAGCTGCAAGGATATAATCATCATCATCAATATCCTCAGGCTGCATAACATTGATCTCTTCAATTTTAACACTGGACTTTGCAAGCACTATGCTACGATCAGAAGACTTATCCTGCACTTTGTCTTTCCCCTTATCTTTGCGCCTTTCATTGCACAATTCATGGCATTTTGGCCTAATATGGCACTTTTTCCCACAATGAGGGAGTCGATGGGCGTGGTCTTGCTGCGACATTCTCTGCTCCTGCAATAATTCGTAACTTTTGTTAGCATTGTCCACATAGCACTTTGCTGTTTATGCGAGAATAAAAACTCTTGATTGAATTTTTAGGAAGCCATTTTTCTCATACTAATGCTTATGCTTTTCACTACCTTTACTTTACTGTACCCCCTTTTTATTCATTTCCTATCTGATTCTTTTCACCTTCACCACATACCCACATATATACCCACATACCCCCTCCTCTTCCGGCTAAGAAAAGAATCCTTCCTAGGATTGGGGGTTAAAAGGTGAAGGGCTTTGGGCCTGTTGGGATCGGAGTTTACGTGTGAAGAAGCCACGCGTAGAATTTTGGATTATATTCCAGTTGAGCATGACAATCAAGAGCAGATGGTTGGATGGAGACTTGGGAGATGTAGGTCAAGACATCGTGAAAGAGATCTCTAGTATTAAGGCGGCTGGCAACATGTAACTCCTCTTCCATGAGGAATTGGTTAATGTAGGGGTGAGCGAGCACATGGTCGTCCAAATGCTAATTGCGGGTGATCGCCAAAACCCTAAACGAGATAGGTGCCACATAAGTAGGGTTATATTTGATGGTTTTGACTGCCCTGTGCTGCTCAGCATTGGTCATTATTCAGCAACCTTTTTTCTCCCATTGGATTCTCAGAGCAAACCACTGCTGCAAGAACATGGAAGGCGAGCTTGCCATCTGCATGAGCTCTTGCAACTCGTGTTCAGGAACAGAACGAGGAGGTTTACGATATGAAGTGATTAGTCTTCTGAGGGCAGCTTGCTCCTTAGAGATTTCATCGTTTGCTATCAGTTCAGTAGCAATTTTGGGAAACTTAGTGGTCATAAGTTCGTATTCTTCCCAAGTGCATGGTAATGCACGAACATCCGAAGCAAGTGTTCTATCAAGAATGCCTAGGTTATCCTCTCATAACTTCTAGCAAATGTAGTGAAAGTTTCGTCCAACATCTTGATGTAGGTTATTAAGTCATCCCCAGAAGTCGGGGCGAGGTCCTTAGCCAAGGAGAGGAAAGGTCGTATCACGTAGGAAGGTTTAAGACCTGCTGGTGGGGATGGTGCAGCTGGACTGGATAGTGGTGACTCCATCATTGGTGTCACAGGTCAGGCTTTACACTCCGAAGCATTTTGAGGTGCTGTAGGAAGCCCTGGGGGCATGGGAGTTGTGCTGGGTTTTGAGTGAGCCGTCATAGGGGTTTTTAAGTTCTCTGGATTGGGCAAGTTTAAGGCTTGTGGTGTTTGCTTTGGTCGATAGATGAGTTGGGGCTTACTAGCCACAACTGGCGATGGTTTGTTGACTATGTTCTAGGCACCACGTGTGCAAGCCTCCCTCTGTGGGGTGAGATTGCTTGTAGATGAGCTTTTTAGCTGGCCATTTTTAGGCACCCAAATCCAGGGGTTTCCCTCATAGTATCCTTGTGCTCGCAAGAGATCTTTGGGGATCCATCACGGTGTGGTTGTGCGTCTACGTCGATAGCATCTAGACTGCCTCTTAGGCTGTGACGACTGATGATTTTGGCGTTTAGGATCACATTTGGGTGGTCTACCTGGATGTGTTTTTTGCCATTTTGGCACCCATATAAGCTTGGACTCCTTGGCCTTGTGAGCACTCTTGGTGGGTTGGGCCTAGGGTCGAGAGCCTGGCACGAGGTCGTAGTTTTCTTCTACTTAGACTTGGGCTAGAGCATGGTCGTAGGGGTTTCTACTGGTGGCTTCGTAATGGTGGAGGAATCATGACAGCCTTTGCTGAAAGTCGTCACTATACGCACATTGCCGATAGCAAGATGAATGCGGTTTAGATTGTAATCCACATTATAGTTCGTTTGCTTCTTGAAAGTGCGACCCAATAGTGACACATTACCGGCTCATCTAGTGTCAGGAAACACATGGAAGAAAGCTGGTAAACTTTCAGACTCGATGGAAATGACTACCTTGCACTTCCCCATGAGTGAATAAGCAGCACGCCCAAATGGGGTGAGTTTGGCATTAGTGGGCTGTAGTTTCGGTTGACCAATGCATGTCCAATGGTCATGTGCCAAGATGTTATAGTCAGCCCCTTCATCAATCAAGGCATCGAAAGAACACATCGCTCCTGCTACGACTGTGATTCGTAGATACGCCGGTGCCACTGCTTCTTCGTCCTGATTTGTAAGGTCGGTTATAGTAGCCATGCGGACGTTCAGTGGGGGTTCTAACATGGGTGGCTCATGTAATGGATGGGAAGGAGGATAGTACTTCTTTATGCGGCTGCCATTAAAAAAGCCTACTCCTTCGCCTTCAAGTGTCTCCAACTCAACATTCCATGTTCTACCAATCATGCGTACTCTGAAAGGCCCTAGCCCCCGAAACTTCATCTTCTGTTTATGTCCTTTTACAGAGTATAGCAGAACAAGGTCCCCTTGTTCAAAGTCTCGCTGTTTGACATGCTTGTCAAACCACATCTTTCGTCGAGCCTTCTCACAAATCAGAGAGTGAGTGGCGAGGAGTCGGGTCTCCGTTAGGCACTCTAGCTCCACTAGGCGATTGGTCTAAGCCTCTCTTCCCTCCCAACGCTCCTGGACTGCTAGCCTTAAGCTAGGGATGAAGAATTCCAAGGGCAAAATGGCTTTAGTTTCGTACGTCAGCCTAAAAGGCGTCTGTCCTATAGCTGTTTTATAAGCTGTCCGATAGGCCCACAAGGCCGCCATTAGCTTGTTGTCCCAGTCACTTCTTGAAGTAGACACGACTTTTGTAGGCACGTTGACTAAGATTTTATTTGTGGATTTGGCTTGGCCATTAGCCTGAGGGTAATAGGGAGAGGACTTCCGATGAATTATTAGGAAGGTAGAGAGTAGGTGGGCAATCACTTCATTAACGAAGTGTGTGCCTTGGTCGCTTACAAGTTTGATTGGACAGCCAAATCGTGAAATGACCTACTCCCACAAGAACTTTGTAGTGGTCCTAGCATCATTCTTCCTCGTGGCTCGTGCCTTTGCCCACTTCGTTAGATAGTCGGTTGCTACTATGATGTAGCGAGCTTGGGAATATTGTGCCGCAGAACTGATAGGTCCAATAAAATTGATGCCCCATTTTTCAAAGGGGTATCGGGCTATGATAGGGGTCGACTCCATCTTGTCTTTCCGCACCAGCACTTTGGTCCTTTGGTACTCATCGCAGTGCTTTACGAATTTAGCTACATTGCGGAAGAGGGTGGGCCACCATAGTTGGGATTGTAGCACCTTTCAGGCTGTTGTGTCTCCACTAAAGTGTCCTCCAGCGATTCTACCGTGTGCTTCGTTCAATGCATCATGCATCTCATGTTCACATATGCATTTGCACAATAAACCGTCTTGTCCTAACTTGTAGAGCTGGCCGGCTATCAGTTGGTATGGCTGAATTTTCAGGATAAGTCTTCTCAGCCTGGCCTTCTCAATGGGTCACTTAGGTAGTCCGTTTTCTAACACTTGCACTATGTCATCGGCCCAATACGGCGTCTAATCAGCTTTGAACAATTCTCTCTCCCTCGACAGGTTAAAGAGATGAGCATCCGGTAAATCGTCCGGTATGCCTTGTCCAGCGGCTTCCCCTGTGGGTATGCGGGACATATGGTCAACCATGTAATGCTGCTTTCCCTTGCGTACAACCACAGAGAAGTCAAACTCCAGTAGAAGGAGTAACCATCTAGCGATGTGTCCTGTAGTGCAAGGCTTGTTCACAAGATATAGCAAGGCTTGATGGTCAACAAAGAAGACAAAGGGAGTGGCCAACAGGTAATGCCTGAATTTCTTTACTGCAAATACCATGGCCAACCCCTCCCTTTCCATCGTGGAATAGTTCATCTCGGTCTCTGTGAGCTGCATGCTGGCAAAGCTCACCGGGTAGTCTAAGTTATGTTCACCAGGCTGGCATAGCACGGCTCCAATAGCGAACTTAGAGGCGTCTATGTGTACATGAAACGTTATGTTCTAGTCTGGGGCTTGTAAGATTGGTGCAGTAGTGAGAGCATTTTTAAACTCCTCATATGCGCGCTGGCATTCCTCAGTCCACTCGAACACTATCAATAGCTTATACAATGGTCTAGCAATTAGTGCGTAATTTAGTACAAAGCATCGATAATATCCAGTGTGTCCTAAGAAGCACTGAACTCCCTTGTAGTTATCGGGTGGTGGTAAGTCAACAATGACTCTGACTTTAGAAAAGTCAGTGGCAATGCCGTTCTTTGACACTACCTGCCCTAAGATGCATCCGTGTTTCACCCAGAACCGGCACTTTAAGGGGTTCAAGGAGAGACGATATAAGCGGCATCATTCAAAGACTACTCGGAGTTTGTCTAAGTGTTTGATCCAGGTCGAATGGACACACAGATCATCGAAAAAGACCTCTAACTCCTTGCAAAGCATGTCTTTAAAGATGGTGCACATGAGGCATTGGAAAGTGGCAGGGGCATTGGTCAACCCGAAGGGCATGACTGTGTACGCAAAGATGCCCCACTCAGTGGCAAAGGCGGTCTTGTGCCTGTCTGCAGGATGCACTTGCACCTGGTTGTACCCTGAGAAGCCATCTAGGAAACTGTAGGCTTCCTTTCCTGCCACCCTCTCAAGCATGTGCTCGGTGTACGGAAAGGGATAGTTGTCTCTCTTTGTAGCAGCGTTCACCTTCTTGTAATTGACATACACTCGAATTTTGCCGTTCTTCTTCATCACAATGACTATGGGTGATACCCAGTCTGTGTGCTCAATTTCGTAGATGAATCTAGCTCTCATCAGCTTGTCAATTTTCTCTTTGACAGCATGAGCGTATTTTGGATTCATGGGGTACGGTCGCTGCTTGACCGGCGTTGCATCCGACGTCATGGGTATGTTGTGAGTCACAACACTTGGATCTACCCCCCGTAGCTCTTCTAAGGACCAGACAAATACGTCTATGTACTCCCGCAAGAGAGCGACAAGACTCAACTCTTCTTCACCAGTCAAGCCAGCGATGAACACTGGTTGGGTATCTCCCCTTCCAGGGCTAGGTTTACTCCTTGACCTTGGCTGGTCCTTCAATTGGTTCGCTCGTCTACCCTTGACGCTTGGCACCTAGCAGAACCTCTACCCTATCCCCTTTTTTGAATTTAGTGAAGCGTTTAGGGAGGTCCTGCGGCTTTCGCCATTCTTCTGATCGTGCATCCTTAGGGTGCTTTGCCCCATCCTGCCTTGACCGTCTGCGCCTCAGGTGGACGGGTAAGTCCTCCTTGGTGAGTCTTGCCATGGGTGGCCTAGGGATCTCTAGGTCGCTATCCGAAGTAACTTCCGATTCAGAGTCAAACCCTCCATCTTCGCTAGAAGAGGTGGTCTCCCCTGGTGGCCGCAATTCGGATGGCGATTCGGTTCTAAGTATTGATGTCATTCCTGATTGGGCTAGGCCTGCTTGCTCAAGGTCTATGGCTCCTATACATTCTAACCACGTACGATCACATCTCATGCACATAACTCCTTGCTCCAGTCTAAGGGCCTACCTTTTCTGTGGCTTGGCGTCTACTCGTATTTGCTCAATTTCTCGTCCTTCAGTGTCGTACTCTATGGTGTCCACTTCACCCTTGCTCTCATCACTGAAGGATTGGCAATCTTCATATTCATCGCAGGAATCTTTGTCATTCGACTGCTCATCGTCTCTTAGGGCTTGGTATACCCCGTGTCGTTGGTCAGGAACCAGGGCCCAGTTATACATGAGTTTCAGCTCGTGCACCCTGGTCCATTGCCACTTGGAATCCTCTAAGAGGTCCTGGAGTGGTTTGAAGTTGGCGGCTGGGTTGCCAACTAGCTGATCCGTTAGGTATTCTAGTACCCCCTAGAGTTTCCTTTTGTTGGATGGCACTTGGAAGGTAACAGGCTTAGGCCTTCCGTGGAGGCTTGCTGCCATCATGCAGACTAGTGTAGAGAGTGCTTCGTTTGTCTTGCTGATCGTTTTGATGGCCTACTCATACGCCTCATGGTCTGAGAATGGCAGGTCAATTGCAGTGAGAACGTGCATCCAATCCCGCTCATCCTCTGGGCATGGGATATACTTGGTCAAGGACCCATAGGGCTTCCTGACCTGAGTGTCCCCTTTGAGCATAACCAAGATGGTGTCTAGGTCGACTGGTGAGGCCTTCCAAGTGTCCATCTCTATTCTTACGGCGTCAGTTCTATTGCCCAGGAAGATCAAGCCGTTACCCCAATCTTCGATGACTCTAGCATTGCGCATCCAGGGTCGGCCTAATAGGACATCGTAGTCCACTCCCTTCATGACTATAAAGTCGACAGAGAACTGGACACCTGCGATCTTCACTGGCCAATTCTTCAGGACCCCGAATGGCTTCACTCTCATACCATTTGCTAGTGTGACATTAAACTGAGCAGCTTCGACAGGTGGGTTTTCCCAAGTCTACAGCACTACGTGGCTAAGCACACTAACCTCGGCTCCTGTGTCTACGATTCCCTTCCTTGTTGTGTCACCCAGGGCTAGGACCGGTAGGACTGCGTGCATCTCAGAGCCTTCCCAAAAGTCATTGACGTGCAAGGATTTAGGCACGGAGTGCAGCGTCAGGCTTGGCAATTGTGTTTCTGCATCCTGGTCTCGAGGGTTTGCGGTGACCTGCTCTTGCGATCCCTCGACCCATAGGGTAGGGTGCTGCTTAAGCAGATCTCCGAGGCTAAGTGTTATAGGTGTGGTCACTAGCGTGGTCAAGAGGTCGTTAGATACTCGTCCTTCTTTTAGCCTAGACTGTCCGGGCTAATGGCCGCGGCTTATTTGCGGCTCTGTTGTGTCTAGGCTTGGTCTCAACGGCACTGCTTGTGGCATCGTGGCTTCGCTGCCTTAGGTTGAGGTGGTGACATTGGCATGCTCATGCTGGAGAGATCATCGATCTCGTCCTCTATGATGGGTTCAGCATCTTTGAGATGCTATTGAGCCTCCCTCACCCATTCCTTCACCTTTTCTATGGCCTCTAATTGTTGCTTTGGATGCGGGTACTTCACTACCTTAGCGATTCCCTTTTCAGTCATCTTAGGGGCTGAAGTCTCTGCCTCCGCGTCTAAGACTTTCTTCCCAGTAGGTAAATACGTAGCACTCTCGGTCTTTAATGCGACCTTAGCTTCCGATTTCTTTTTCCGCCTGCGGCTTTTCTTTCCTATTGAGGTTGCATCAAGATTTCTAGGTCCTGGCAAAGAGATGCCGGTCTGCTTCGTTTGGGCTTGGGTCATAACTTGCAAGGGGATTGGTGTGGCCTCCCCGTCGAGGTTTTCGACACCAAACATCCCCAATGGGACGGATGGCAAATTAGCTGAGCTAGAGGACGGCTTCCGCTTTGGGCAGTCAATGAAAAGATGGGTGATTCTGCACTCTGCACACCTTTGGTCAGCCTTATCCCTGTTTTGCTGCTCTCTTCCAAGGCAGCGTGATAAGACATGACCGGGGTGTCCACAAGTCCAACAAGTGACTGGATCCTGTGGCTGCCCTCCTAGGCCTCTACCCCGTCCCCGTCCTAATGCCATCATTGACATGGGTCGATAATCCATAAGGATTGCATTGCCCTCATCGTCATGCGAGACGTAAGGGTATATGTAGGTCTCTTCCTCATTCAGCTCCTCCACGTAGTGTATTGGAGCATCGCTCGATGGGTGGGTCACATATGGACCAGGCGATCTAGGGATGCCTGTAGGATTTATGTCCATTCTAGGGACAGCTGGTTTCATATCATTAGGCGCGGGTAGAGCCAATGGGGCTCCCCTTCCGAAGAATGAATGCGGCCTGTTAGCTAGATAAGGCTGACCGTACGGTTGAGAGTATGGAAGTCTTCGTGGTAGTCTGCAATGTGCGATATCGTGACCGAACCTACCGCAGTTAGCGCAAGGTCTTCATCTAGGGTCTTGGCACTCGGCCGGCAAGTGGTTTCCGCCATAGTACACGCACTGGATGTGCGGGCGCGTTGGTCGTCTCAACATGTCTTGTATCTTGGCTAATTCCATCTTGACCTCAGCCAAGCCTTGGTCTGTCTCGGTGGCCTTCCCCTTATCTTGGGATGATGGGTTTGACCGCTCACTAGAGGCTGACATTCTCTCTAAGCTTCGCGGGTTGGTCTTTTCTAGAGTTGAGCTCCTAGAGCTTTGCTCTTTCAGCTGGTCATTGACTCTGATGGCCTCCTCAAAAACTCTAGCCACCACGTCCCGCTGCAAGCTTGAATTGCCTGCCAATGCCTTATATAACTCTTTGTCTCTAATTTCGCTGATGAATACAGTTGAAACTGCTCTGTCAGTCGGTTGCTCACCTAGAGGGATTCTCTTAAAGAGACTTCTCACATGGGTCACGTAGTCGCAGATGTCCTCCTTCTCTTTCTGCTTGACATTCATCAAGCGTACTAGCAAGTTATCGGAGTATCCGAGCTCGGCGAACCTCTTGACGAAGAGATCCTTGAGATTATTGAAGTTGGCTCATTCCACGACATCCATGCTTGTGTGCCACATCCTACCCTTGTTGCCTAAGCAAAGCCCAAATTCTTGCGAATGTTGAGTCTGGTCGTTGAGGCCGTTGGCTTCGCAGACTTGCTCAAACTGCTCAACAAAGTTGTAAGAATTGTCATGCGGTTGGTACTTGTCGAGTTGCTTGGCAACAATTGGTATTTTTGCCTGGCTCTTTGAGCCCTGGTTTGCCCCTAATCTTGCAAGCAGAGACATTGCTAGTGCGGTGGCACTCTGCTCTATTGCAGTGTTATCAAGCAGCCGTTTCATGAGGAGCTCGCTCAGTGTCAGGTCTCCCTCTAGCGCTCTCTCATGGTCTGTTCGGTTTCGGCTAGCCAAGTTCAGCACTCGCTGCACCTCATGCAGCTCCATGCTTTGCCTTTGGCTCCTAGCCTATTGATCCCTATTATAATCAACTATGCCTTGCAATGCCTTGTGGGCTAGCCTTCTCTCCTTCTCTAGGTCTGCAATGATTGCATCTGTTGTCCTGTCGCGGTGCTCGTACCGGGCGTGCGCGTCGTAACTGCTCACCATCTACTGTATAGCATCTGGGAATACACTCAAATCGAGCTCCTCATTAGACCGATGGTTTGAGCTTTCTTCCGTCATGGTCGAATTCTTGCATCCCGCTGGGCTGTCGATTAGGTTGAATAGTCGTGTGACAGATCCTCGTCGTTGACGCTCCTTGCTTGGTTCTACCCTGCGCTTCGCGTGTTTGTCTATGTCTTGGGTCCTCTCCTATTGGTGGGTTCCTTGAGAGATTTATCTGAGTGAGTTCCTTTGATTATTGAATACAAACCTCAATTTATGGTCACTCGGTAAGTGTGTTGTTCCTCGTGCACTTGTGCCCAATCAGGCTTTCAGCTTTCTTAAGTGTACTTCAAGTGCGGAAATTCAATGTGAGTGCCGCAAGTAATTCCCCGGCGTCTTACTCACTCTCGCTCATTTTGGGCCTGATAGGCTTGTAGGTCCATTTTCTGGCCGTTTAGTCAGGGTTTAGGGTTTCCTTGCACATTGCCTCGTTTGCTTCCGATTGATCAAGTTTTACGGTTCAACGGCTCGCATCCGAGTCCTTGGGTCCCTCAACTGTCTACTGCTAACTGCTAAGCGGCTGTGTACTACAATTTCTCTTATCACGTGTGCCAGAATCAAGTTCTGAGCGCCCGAAGGGTTTTGACAAGTTACGCAAATGTGCATTTGCCAAGTCGGGTCAAATTTCTGACAGATTTGACAAAAAGTTACACTCGGACCAATTGGTCCGAATTGTAGGGTCCGAGTGGGTCACTCGGACGCGCCAAATGGCATGGGGTCAAGGGCCGAATCTCCGGATTTGACTCGGACGACTTTTATTCAGATGGGCCGAATGGCAGGTTTGGACATGATAATTCGGACTATTCGAACAGCGCTTGGCCGAGGGCCGAATCCCGGGTGTGGCTAGTTCCGAATTTGGGACTCGGATGGGTCGTTCGGACGGGTCGAGTGGCACAGGGCCGAGTTCCAAATTTGAGAGTCGGACAGGTCGTTCGGACGGGTCGAGGCCGAATGTGCCACTAGCAAAAAGTTCTGGCTTAGACGGTCCGAGTGGATTGACTCAGATGGTTTGACTCGGATGGCGGTCCGAGGGCCGACTAGGGTTCTGGGCCGAGTGGGCGAATGGTAAGGGACCAAGGGCCGATTCTGGGACTCGGCCCAGAAGCGACCACTCGGACGGGCCGAATGCGGCGCGACAGATACAACGCGATGTCAATTTCGATCAATTCTTGGGATTTACACAATCATACCAAGCACAACCCTCCAGATCCTATCTAGGGGGATAGAGGAAGGGATTCCGATACCTGAACGAGTCGGTAAGTGCGTCAGCGAATCACACGGGCTGGGGCTCTCTAGCTCTCTCTCTCTCTCTCTCTCACTGAAATGGCACAAATGAGCTCTCTTTTGGCCTCCTGGCTCTTATATGCCTTCCCAAATGTGGCGTTGATGCCCCCAATCACTCTCTTGTCGATCTTAGGCTTCATTAGCGAGCATTTTGCACATTTTGCATAATTTTTTCCCTGTTTTGCCATGTTTTGAAACAATAAACCCTACCCTTTTCCGGTTCGATTTCCTGACTCTAACCTACTCTAAATGCAACAAAAATTGAAGGCAAAAAACTGAAATAGATCCTTCACGCTTTCCAATCATCAAATGACCAAAATATCCCAAAATACTTACTTGTTTTGAAGATTAAAAGCACCCAACTTCCTACCTATCTCAAGATCCGTTCCGGGGATGAATACCCTACTTCGATGCTCGATGTGAGGTGCACAAGTTTAAGCTTGAATCGTTGGTCCCGGCAAAACGGAACCAAAATGTGGGAGCTTTCGCTCAACCACCAAGACCCACGGACCACTTATTGTTTCAAGTGTTCCAAGCGAGCTCTAATGGCTATCTCTCACCTAGCCGATGCGCCATCGATCCTACAAGTGTAGTGAGCTTACCTTGATGCCCGATCGAGTACCCTTCTCTCTCTTGCACTCTGGTAGCTCCACGATTCTTGATGCTAGCTCAAGCATCCTCAAGCCTCCTCCATCTCCAAGCTCCATCTTCCATAGCCATGCGCGCAAGAGAAGAGAAGAGAAGAGAAGAGGAGATGGTGAAGAGCTTCACCCTCTTGATCCCTCACTCTCACACACACACTCACTCCCTCACACTCTTACACTCCCTCTCTCAGGAGCACACACAAGCAAGAAGGAGAGAAGAAGAGAGGAAGAAGAAGACTCTTTTTGCCACACACCAAAGAATGAGCTTCTCATTCACTTTTCAACTTTATATACAAAACCCTAAATCCCTTTTGGGCGGTCATCCCCTTTTCCCCTTTTTTACATGGCCGACCGTGGCCTAGGCCCTTTTTCCCATTTCCCACCATTCTAATTTATCCTATTCCCAACTAATGCGTACACTTTGCACAGGAGCGAGCCTGGCACTCTTTTACAAAGATTGGAGGGGCGCTTCCGCATTTTAATTATTTTGTTGCCTCGGGCCAACACCGAAGCTTCCTGAAGGTCGTGCCCGAACATTTGAATTTTTTAGGGACTGGCTCTCGACTAAGGCTCCTTTTTCTACTTTTATCCTGTGCCTTTTTGCTATTTCCATTTTTCCCTTTTTCGCTCCCCTGTGCTACAAAACCATGGTAGCAGCAACCTCAAGCAAAACCCATAACCAAGCTCTGAGCTTTGAACTCCATAGCCATGTGTGCAAGAAGGGGGAAGAGAAGAATAATATGAAGAGAGGAGAAGAAGAGCTTCTCCATGCTTCCTCACTCCCTCCCACACACACTCTCCCTCTCTCACACTCCCTCTCTCATGCACCTCTCTCATGCACAAGAAGGAAGTAAGAGCGAAAAACAAGAAGAGAGCAAGTTTGGCCACACACAAGAATGAGCTTCTTTCTTCATTTCTTGACTTTTATACATGCCCTTGTCCCTTACTTGTGTGGCTTTCTCCCTTTTTGGCCTGGCCTTTGTCCCTTCCTCTACTCTCTTTTCTTCTCCTTCCTATTAGCGTAGGTCTCTCATTCTTTACAATTTTCATGGCACTCTTTTACAAAATGAATTACAATGAGCACAGTGCTTTTCTTACTAGCATATTACGATGTGATTATTATTGTGTGCTTCCTTTTACATTTGAGGCTTTTTCCTGCACTTTTTGTCTTTTTTTTTGCATGTCTTTCTCTTCTACTTTTCTTGCCTTGGGATTGCTGTCTTTCATTTTCAAATTTTTGGCTTTTCCATCTTGGACTTCCAAGGGTGTAATAGTGACTTAATGCATTATCCATAGTGCCCTTGAAATAATAAGGGTGGCATCCAATGGTCCTGACATTGAGCTCATGTAATGCTATATTTTGATTACGTTGTTGCTGGGATAAGGAACACTACAATGCTAAAGTTTCTTACATACTTTGTATTATGGACTAGGAGGTGATACTATATGTGCAAATCCTAAAATATGATGCATGTGAATAGTTAGATTTGATTTTTCTTTGGTTGAATTAATATAATTTTCTAGTTCATATATTGATATAGGAAGGTTGAACCAATCATTCTTATAGAGTATTAGGAAGAAGAGATTAATGGACATTTTTTTGCAAATGGAACTTAGAAAGGAGAACATTCATGTTGGAGCTATAGTACCTAATAAGAGCACCTTAATTTTCAAGATCTCTCTCTAGGAAAGTCAATAGAGAGTAAGATTATGAGGGAAAGGGAGTGAAGCCTCCACACGTGTAAGAGGGATTGAACCCCAACCTTAAGGGAGATAGAGAGGGAGTGAGAGTGGAGTTTTGATGCTGAGAAGTGCTTAAAAATAGCTAAAATTTATGAATATCAAGGGAAAAATATTCAACGTCGAAGGCAACGGCTCCAGCTAGGACGATTTTAAGCGTCAAGTGCTTAAAAGGCGCCCGAGCGACACTTATTGATTTTTGATAATTTTTCAGACTGCCTTGCGGGTTGTCACGAGTTGCCTGCCAATGTGGGATATCAAGACGGACACGCATAAATTTATAGCACTCGATTTGGACACCAGACGGGGAAATGGCCAACAAATGGGCAATATTTGAAGGAGTGGACCAAAGTTTGGCCAAATGGTCATGACCTGTGGGGGGGGACATGTAACATTTGAATGTGGCATCAAATCGTGGCATTTTTGGAGATGAAGAAAACGTGGAAGAAGAAGGCGCCTGTTGACGCCGAAAAATGCGCTTGATGGAGATGGAGGCATCATGCAACCTCAACACAACCCATCCAAAGGATTATGGGGCTTGGTTCCCTCCTGGATGCTGACTCTATCGCCGCCTTTCACCCGTCAAATGATGGCCTGGATGGAGATCTCTGATTCTAATCTTTCTCTCTCCTCCCTCTCTCTCCCTTAAGGGGTTGTTCTTGTGTGGAAGAAGCCAATAAAGAATGGTGGAGGAAAGCTTGTCCAAATGAGATCGGATTGCTTCCGGATGGATGAAGACATGAAGAGTGCTGTTCTTGTAGATACAGAGCATTAAATGCATGCTGGAAACCAGTCCCGTAATCAAGACCAAGAAACCGAGACCTGAAAATAAGCGGTAATGCTATTTTTATAAAGAAAAATAATCTTTTTATGCTATTTGCTTTATGAAACCTTGTTCATATGGGATGAAAGTTCTTTATAATATTGTTTCCATGAGTTTCAATTGTTTGAAACTTGAAAATCAAAAAATATAAGGCTACATGGCCGGAATTAGTGTTAAAATGCATGAAAAACACACATTTTAAGGGTAAAATTGGGTTTTTTTGCTATATAAATGAGAAATATGATACGTCACACTAACTAAATCTGAGTTTTTGCTGTCAATGAACCTAAGGGCCACAGCCCACAATCAACTTTCATTTTCAGTCATTATTTATTAAAGAAAAATAGCAAAAATGCCCAAAAAATGGGAAAAATGGGTTTAAAATTAGGGAAAAATAAAAAATGGTCTGAGAAAAATTAGAAAAAATTATATCTATGTTTGTGCAATGTATAACAATGGCAAAGCATGAGGTTGGTCTCGGTTTGTCCCCGTTTCTATGTTTTGTGCATATTTATCGCTCTTTTAAAAGGGAAAAATACATAGAAACCCTATCTAACTGATCAATGATGCAAAATGCTAAGAGTTGGATGAAAAAAAGTTGAAACATTGAAAGATAAGAAAAGATTTGATTTATGCATTGCACTTGGCATATTGGAAACGGTTTAAATAAAGAGGATGGTAGCATGAGCGTATGGCTCGGTGCCTCCTTTCAACGCAGTATGCGCTAGTGAAATTCATGGAAAGAATGTTTTATGCACTATGCACGATGCTGAATTTTCTTTTGTCTGAGCACATAGCCATACACGATTTGCATTAAGTATAATAATTAAAAGGTATCAAAAAAACCTCCTGGATGCATGGCACATGTCTTCCTTAAGTTGTGACCAATGATGAGTATGAGAGGATGTCCTAAGCTGTAGGTTAGTCGTTGGGTCCTAAGGGGAAATTGTAGTGAGGAATGGTACATCCTGGAACGTAAAATATTGGTACCTTGAGAGGAGTTTGCGCTTGTTTGTGTTATATGTTTAGCAGCGCATCAAAGGGCCAATCCCTGCGATGTAGGAGAGCTGCAGTGGGGCTTCGACTATTAGTCGGTGGAGTGCCTCCTATGTGTGTGTGTTCGTGGCATTGCCAATGTATAAGGGTTCTCCCTCTAAGAGTTTAAGGGAAATGTTGGACTATAAACTATAAATGCAAGAATTAAGCCTTAGGGTAGTTTGTCCTTCAGCCTTAGATTGACGCTCTTGGTCCGCGAGGCCGTGAGGGTGTTTGTATGTCATGAGCATGAGGTCCGACTAGTGCTATAGCCAATGCCGGCCCATTTCAGGTCCCATAAGTGGTACGTCTGCCGGGAACTGCTTATAAGTGGTGGTTTTTGGATCTAGGGTTTCTAGGGACCAAAAGAAAGCTGGTTTATGTCCTCTGACAAGGACCGTTAAGCCGAAATCCAGAAAGCATAATGTGCTGAGAGAGCTAGACGGTGGTTAGAAATCGTAAGCTGTTATTCTCCTCAAAGGAGTAGCCCAGTACGTATATGAAGCAGTGGTCTTAGTCACCCAACTGCTCCACATATTCCATTAGGTGCAGGAGGAAGCTCTCCTCCACCAAGTCTACCCACTTCAAGTGGGGGTGTGAATCCGTCAGTTCAAGCTCCTACTTCTAATCCGACTATCACCATGGCACAGTCTATTGCAATTCCTGTAGGGATGCCGGATTTACCAGCTCTAGGAGTTTCCTTGCCCATTTTCAATGGGTTAACAGAAGAGGATGCACAATTTCACATTTGTGAATTTCAAAGATTGATGTTCAATTATCGCATCCAAGACAAGGGACATCTCATGATGTTCTTCAATATGACGTTAAAAGGAAGGGATGCGGTATGGTATCACAACATAGAGTCTGGAACCATAACCACCATTGATCAATTCTATGCAGCTTTCCGAGCAGAATATGCCCCTGAAAGAGGTGGCCAATATTGGTTCCGGGTCTTGAATGTAACACGCCAAGATCCTCACGAGAATGTGAAAGCATATGCCAAGAAGTTGAAGGAAGTATTTCGTTAAGTTGCAAACTTACATTCCCATTCCGTCAGCTGCCCAATTGCAATACTTTTTGCATGGGTTGGATTTTAATATCCAAGTACAATTGAGCAATGTGGCCTTGGTAGACATAGACACCGCTATTACGCGGGCAGAGGGAGTAGAAGCACGATTACAAATGGCCTACTCCTCTCGAATGAATGTTAATGGGGGTTTAATACCTAGTGGCAATCCATCATTGATGAATGGAAGTCAAGGGATGCCTATGACTAACCCTATTGGGAGAGGGAGTGTGGTTCAGAATGTACCTTTACTGCCAGCTCCCCCCAGTGTGACTATGCCTATGGTAAGTCAGTTGGCTCCACCAAATGTTGGAGGCCAAATTTCAAATTCGAATGTTGTTCCTATGGGTCAACAGCCAATGCCAAATTAGATTGTTAGGCCAATGGAATGACGGGTCGACGATCGAGGCTACGATTCGAGTGCATCTAATGTCCTTGGCGAAGTCAAGGACATGATGAAGCATTATACCGATATGATTTCCGAACAATATCGACAAATAGCCGTCGACGTTAATTTCTTGAAGAAGCAACAAAATCTGATAGGGAGTGGACGCCCTAAAGAGGGTGGACCCTCTAGATTTAGTTGTAAATGGTGTGATAGACAGCACTTCCCCAAAAACTGTCCAAATGTGAAATGTGACATTTGTGGGAAGTCGGGCCATTTAGCTGCTACCTGTTGGAGTAAGATTAGTTCTCTCCAACAAGGGAGTAAACAGCTAGGCCCTGTGAATCATAGAGTACAAGAAAATAACTTGCAGCAGAATGATGCACCAAGACAAATATTGCAGAGGGAAAAAACAACTATAGAAGAGTTGCCACAAGGCAATGGAGTCAGCCTTATTGAGGCTATACAAGTCAATGATGCTGAAACCTCTAACTTAAGAGCCATGACAAGAGGCCAAAAGGCTAAAGAGGTTGACAAAGATAATACAAAACCGGTCGAGGTAAACCCTAAACAAGGGGATAAGGGGACACAAGTCCAAAATCCTAGCATAGAAGGGGGACTGCTAAGGCCAGTTGACAGAAAAGGCGACCCTAAGAAGGATGAGGCAGTGCCAAGAAAGAAGGAAAGATCTAAGAAAGAAGCATCAAAACCAGTCCAAAGACCAAAAGAGAGGATGGTTTGGCGAGAAAAGAGAGCTTTGGCTACTTATCATGACTTTGATTTAGCAAGTTCTCTTTGCGAAGTTAAACCAGATGTGAGCCTCTTGCAATTGATCAAATTATCTCCAGGAGTATGCAAGGAATTTAAGAAGATCCTGCGTATCGGGTATATTGTGGAACCTCTGGACATAGCACGAGTAGGGGAAGATTGGTTTGACCATGCTGAAAAGAACTGCCCTAGGGTTCCAGCTTATGTAGATGGAATATTAGTGGAACATGCCATTGTAGACACTGGATCCTCCGTCAATATCATGAGTTCAGAGTTGATGGAGAGGTTGGGTCTAGGCATCCAGAAAGACAATTCCACCCTTCTGAGAATGGCTGATGATAGTTTAAGACAACCAGAAGGTTGTGTTACTAAGGTCCATGTTACAGTTGCAAGTGTAGAATGTTTCTTGGACTTTAGGGTGATAAGATTTGCAGGACGTCCTAGCTATCGAGTCTTGCTAAGTAGGCCTTGGATCTTACGAACAGATTGTCAAGTCGATATACCCGCGGGTCGAGTGGTTCTAGGTCGAGGTGCTAATCGAGTGATAGTCGATGCTTATCCTGAGTCTCCTCAAAGTGAGAGAGCTCCTTTATCTTCTACTGAATTAGAGACAGCAAACGATCCATCTGGTAGTGAGACATCATCCAGTGATGAATCTAAAGAGGGGTCCACTATAGAGGATATCTATCAGATAACTCTAAATGAGCCGATAGAGCCACAAGATAGGATAAGAGATGCGGATGTGATTGAGTTGGACCTTGGCACGCCGAATGATTCGCGGCCAATTAAATTAGGTTCCATGCTCAGTTCAGCAGAAAGGGAGGACTATGTGTCCTTGATTCAAGAATTCCGCGATATCTTTGCTTGGAGTTATGATGAGCTAAGAGGCATTCCTCCCAGCCTAGCTGTTCATACTATTCTTGTAAAAGATGGCAGTCGTCCTGGGCATCAGAAGGTAAGGCGTATGCCTTTTGAACTGAGGGACGGGCTATTTGAGGAGTTACAGAAGTTACGGAAAGCTGGTTTAATCTTCCATGTACAACATACAGAATGGTGTTCACCAGTTGTTATCAGGAAGAAGAAGAATAACTAGATCTGATTATGTGTGGATTTTAGAGAGCTGAATAAGCAGACAGTTAAGGATTACTACCCATTGCCATTTATTGACCAGATTTTGGATCAATTAGCGGGTAGGGAGATATATTCGTTTATGGATTTCTTTGCATGATATAACCAGATGGCAATTGCAGAAGAGGACAAGCTTAAAATGACTTTTATTACTGTCTTTGGTACTTTTGCGTACCATGTGATGGCCTTTGGTTTGTGCAATGCACCTGGATCGTGGCAGCGAACAACAGACAAGACCTTTGGTGACATTTCCCTAGATGAGTTGAAAGTATTTATTGATGACCTGGGGGCAGCCACTATAAGGGAAAGGATGTTGGTTATTTTAAGAAAATGCTTTGAGCGCTGTAGACAATCTTGCATTGCTCTTAACCCACGGAAGTGTGTCTTTGGAGTACCTTGTGGGCTATTGCTGGGCCATGTGGTCAGTTTAGTAGGGATAGCAACTGACCCTGAAAAGATCAAGGTCATAGTTGCTATGAGTCCACCACGCACTCCGAAAGAGGTTCATAGCTTTCTGTCGTCGATAGGGTACTATCGGAGATTTATAAATGCCTTGGCAAAAAGAACATTGCCATTAACAAATCTATTATCATTTAGTTGTTCATTTGAATGGAGCGACCTTTGTAAGGGAGCTTTCGAGGATGTGAAATAGGAGCTAGTAAAAGCACGCGTTTTAAAAGCACCTAAAAGAGGTGAGGTATTCTATATATTTTCAGCAGCCACCATGCATAGTATAAGCTGTTGTTTAGCCCAAATCTGGGAGGAAAAGTGGTATCATCCGATAGCTTTCGCTAGTCGAAAATTGGGCATTTCAAATATCAATTATACCTACATGGAGAAGTTGTGTCTTGAGATGGTCTTTGGGACTAAGAAATTCAGGCACTACATCCTCTATGAAAAGGTAGTGTTCTATACAAAGGCGGAAGGGCTTAGATTGCTTATGAACAAGCTACAGCCGCCTGATCATTTGGCAAAGTGGTTAATCACTTTGCAAGAGTTCGATTATGAGATTAAGAGTAAGCCACCAAGGTTGCAAAGTATTGTGGAATGCCTTGTGGATTTCGGGGAGCCGAAAGAGACTTTGGCTGAAGGAAGTGATATTGAGGAAATGTTTAAAATTGATACAGCTTCTATTCCATCTTAGTATGCTGCTATTACGCATTATCTATCAACAGGAGAGACTGGAGCTGGTTTGTCAAAGTCTGAAAAGAGGAAAATCAAACAACAGGCTTTGAAGTTTTCCTTGATCGCAGGGATACTATATCGGCAGGGTGTTGATGATATCTACCGCCGATGTGTGATGCCTGACAAGGTTCCTTTCATCTTGGAGGAGTGTCATGACTCTGCATGTGGAGGGCACTTCGCTAGACGGTTGACGGCGGCGATAGAGTCAGCATCCAGGAAGGAACCAAGCCCGATAATCCTTTGGATGGGTTGTGTTGAGGTTGCATGATGCCTCCATCTCCATCAAGCGCATTTTTCGGCATCAACAGGTGCCTTCTTCTTCCACGTTTTCTTCATCTCCAAAAATGCAACGATTTGATGCCACATTCAAATGTTACATGCCCCCCCAAAGGTCATGACCATTTGGCCAAACTTTGGTCCACCCCTTCAAATCTTGCCCATTTGTTGGCCATTTCCCCGTCCGGTGTCCAAATCAAGTGCTGTAAATTTTGTGCGTCCGTCTTGACATCCCACATTGGGCGGCAACTCCTGACAACCCGCAGGGTAGTCTGAAAATTTATCAAAAATCAACAAGTGTCACTCGAGCGCCTTTTAAGCACTTGACGCTTAAAATCATCCTAGCTGGAGCCGCCGCCTTTGACATTGAATATTTTTCCCTTGATATTCGTAATTTTTAGCTATTTTTAAGCACTTCTCGGCATCAAAACTCCGCTCTCATTGGCGACCACGGGATAGGGTGACTCAGCCCGTCGAATCCCACAATAGATCTGCACAAAACAACCAAAGGAAGCATCAAGTTGATACAAAATAGATTCATACTAAACACAACACAATGCTCACCCTACCCCCTCACAAAACCAAGGCATGACATCCACAAGGAGTGGGCCTAGCATAATCTGATAAAAGGTCCGAAGCTAGTCACTAACCAACTGCTCCAACACGGCCAAACTAAAAAGAACTGTCAAAGAGGTTGCCCTAAGTGGTGGTCTGAACTACCCACCTAACTAAGGACAACACAACCAGGAGCTCGTACTAGGCGAGGACTCCTATAGCCTGATCAAGAAGTATTTTCTTTTAGCACATTTCTTCTTTTAGGGTTTTTATTTTCCATACTCGGGCATGTAAAAAGGAGGGAGCTGAGCATAGTGACCCAAGGAGAACAGGGCATCGGTCTCAGGTCCTGTCTCTGTACCCAAGAATCTGCCAAGCCCTCGCAAGGCGACACTTAATCCTTTTCTGTCGCTCACTTTTATTTTCGCTCCAACCTTCCTTAATTTCTTCTTTTCCAGTAAGATGCCACCCCTAGGAAGACAAGGCATTGGCCCTGGGTCGGACTCATCCCCAGGAACCTACCATGCCTTTGCCAGGCAATGATCAACTGCTTATAAATTTCCCTTTCTTTTCTTTTTTCTATTTTGATAGGGGTTAGAACCCCTTTTTACACACCTTCGTCTATATTTCTTTTATTTTGAGATATTTAGGGTTTTGTTTCATTATTTTCTTCTGGCAGGCTTCTCTAACTGCCTCACAACTAACAAGAACTCCTAGAACGACTACCTAGCAGGCTAGCAGAACAGGGTCACTAGGACTTCCTTCTAAAACAGGTCTTTTGATGTCTAGCAATGGCTTTATAGGAGGCAATGACTTCTTGGGCCTCCCTCAAACATTCTTAGCCTAAACCTGGGACTTCATGCCTTGGTCGCCGGTCCCCAACAAGAAAAAAAAAACCCCTTACAAGTACATGGACACATATAACCTAAAACACGGTACTCATAAAGGATGGATATCACTTGGATAGGGCCACAAGAAGCTTCCGCGCAACAAAAGGCTCCTTCCAAGCTCTTCTTCGAACCCGTCTAGCACAAAACTAAAATAAGAAACCATTAACGGTACCTGCACTAAACAGACAATTGGCCCTCTTGGCCTAATGAAATAAAGCACTTCACCACAAAACTTAATTGGCCCTCTTGGCCTAATGCAATAAAATAGAATAGAACCTACACATCCTTCCCTGGAATAGCACAGATATACAATAATAAGCTCCTTCCCAAGGAGGAAAACACAGGGCTCGTAGCCCTAAACTAAATGCATAAGGTTATGACCCATCCCTCCTGCATATATACCAAGAGGCGTATGCATAACATGTTGTCTAATCAACCTATGGGTCCAGGATAATAACGGTAGATTGGTCTTGGCTACTCTTTGCATCACCCATATCAACCATCGTCTGCCATATATTGCATGCTCTGATAACATTCCCCACAAGCGATCGAGTCCTGTTTCATCAGTGATAACAATATCCAAACTAGGACCACAATTAAAGAAGAGGTCTTCCTCATAAGCAAGATTTGCCAGTGAATCCGCAAACTGATTCCAGTAACGTGGAATCAGCTGAAAAGACACTCTCTCAAACTTTTCAAGTAGGGTCATAGTAGTTCGATGATACATACAGAGAATGGGATTCCACACTGTGTATGTCCCATCTAGTTGATTTAGGATCAATTGGGAATCCCCTTTTACTAACAACCAACGAATACCACCTTGTTTGGCAATATGCAGTCCCATAATCAAGGCTTTATACTCCGCCATATTGTTAGTGAATCCTACCCCAAGATAAGTAGCTAACTTCATCGTAACTCTTCGTCGGGGATCTCAGATTACTACTCCAACACTCCCTTTTTTATTAGGGCCCTTGGATGCTCTGTCAAAACATAATGTGTACGTCCATAATGGGTTTACACAGCCGGCCATCATGAACTCCTCTATTCGTAGTTATGATAATCAAAGTTTAGCATGTTTAGAGGGTGAACTGATTGCTCCATCCCACCTTCTTCATTGAACTCAACAGGGATGCTTGTCAACAGTCATAAGCAGTGATGGCAGAAGACTTTAATCTCCCACACAAAGGTTCCGTCTTCTTGCTCAATCACTTTGTATCCTTTGCTCCACCAGATGAGTTTCCCCTGATGGTATCTCTGCTCCAAATATGGGTGCTCCAAATAAGGAATTAACCGCCCCATCAACCAGCTTTAAAGCTCTTTTGCAGGTCTCAAATCATCCCCAGCATGGACCTGCAATGCATTTTCCATATTAGCATATTTAGAAATAATAAGGTTTAATCTTATTAAGATTAACCTTATTTTTAAACTCTACTCCCTACAGATCAGCTAATAGAGCCGTAGACCGATTTTTCCCTAGCCTAACAATCTTGTAGGGGCCATCCCATTTAGGTTCCAGCTTCCCTGGAAACAACTCCCTACATGCATCATAATAGAGGACTAATTGCCCTTTTTTAAAGGTATACTTCTTTGCTCTGAGGTCATGCTACTGCTTCATCCGACGTTTAGCTACCTCCTGGTGTAATAAGCTCTGCAACTTCAGCTCATCCAGGTGGGCTATGGTCGTGAAACGTTCAAAAAGGGAATCCTCATCTCCCAAAGAGTGGTTAATTGTAAACCGTATGGTTGGCAACTCGATTTCGAGGGGTAACACACACTCTTTCCCATAAACCAATTTAAATGGAGTATGGCCGGTAGCTTACTTGAACATTGTATTGTATGCCCATACTGCCATATACAACTTCCTGTCCCAGTCTCGTTTCTTCCTAGAGACTATTTTAGACAAGATCCCCACAAGCTGCTTATTAGCACTTTCAACTTGTCCGTTTGCTTGCAGATTATAAGGAGTCGTTTTATTATGCTTGATTTGCCAAGCCTCAGTCAAGATTTTGATCACCTTATTCAGAAAATGGGTTCCACGGTCCGACACTAATTCCTTCGGGGGACCGAAACGGCCGATTATCCGCTCTAAAAGGAAACTTATAGTCTCTTTTGCATTGTCCTGCCTCGTCGCCCGCGCTTCTGACCATTTTGTAAAATAATCAATGGCCACTATAATATACCTCTTCTGGGTAGTAGACGACGGAGTAATAGGACCCACAAAGTCAATGCCCTACTTCTCAATGGACGGATAGCCATGATAGGCGTAAGTGGCCGTTTCCTATTCTCTCTGCTGCTGTCATGTCTCTGATAGGTATCACATCTCTTAACATACTCAAAAGAATCTTGGAAGATGGACGGCCGCCAATATCCATCTCGTAGCGCTTTCTGTGCCGGCCTAGATGGAGATCTCTGATTCTAGTCTTTCTCTCTCCTCCTTATCTCTCCCTTAAGGGGTTGTTCTTGTGTGGAACAAGACAATAAAGAATGGTGGAGGAAAGCTTGTCCGGATGAGACTGGATTGCTTCCGGATGGATGAAGACATGAAGAGTGCTATTCTTGAAGATGTTGAGCATTAAATGCATGCTAGAAATCAGTCCCGTAATTAAGACCAAGAAACCGAGACCTGAAAATAAGCGGTAATGCTATTTTTATAAAGAAAAATAATCTTTTTATGCTATTTGCTTTATGAAACCTTGTTCATATGGGATGAAAGTTCTTTATAATATTGTTTGCCATGATTTTCAACAGTTTGCAACCTGAAAAACAGAAAATATAAGGCTACATGGCCGGAATTAGTGTTAAAATGCATGGAAAACACACGTTTTAAGGGTAAATTTGGGTTCTTTTACTATATAAATGAGAAATATGATACGTCACACCAACTAAATATGAGTTTTTACTGTCAATGAATCTAAGGGCCACAACCCACAATCAACTTTCATTTTCAGTCATTATGTATTAAAGAAAAATAGGAAAAATGCCCCAAAAATGGGAAAAATGGGTTTAAAATTAGGGAAAAATGAAAAATGGGCTGAGAAAAATTAGGAAAAATTATATCTATGTTTGTGCAATGTATAACGATGGCAAAGCATGAGGTTGGTCTCAGTTTGTGCCCGTTTCTATGTTTTGTGCGTATTTATCGCTCTTTTAAAAGGGAAAAATACATAGAAACCCTATCTAACTGATCAATGATGCAAAATGCTAAGAGTTGGATGAAAAGAAGCTGAAACATTGAAAGATAAGAAAAGATTTGATTTATGCATTGCACTTGGCATATTGGAAATGGTTTAAATAAAGAGGATGGTAGCATGAGCGTATGGCTCGGTGCCTCCTTTCAACGCAGTATGCGCTAGTGAAATTCATGGAAAGAATGTTTTATGCACTATGCACGATGCTGAATTTTCTTTTGTCTGAGCACATAGCCATACACGATTTGCATTAAGTATAATAATTAAAAGGTATCAAAAAAACCTCCTGGATGCATGGCACCTGTCTTCCTTAGGTTGTGACCAACGATGAGTATGAGAGGATGTCCTAAGCTGTAGGTTAGTCGTTGGGTCCTAAGGGGAAATTGTAGTGAGGAATGGTACATCCTGGAACGTAAAATATTGGTAACTTGAGAGGAGTTTGCGCTCGTTTGTGTTATATGTTTAGCAGCGTATCAAAGGGCCAATCCCTGCGATGTAGGAGAGCTGCAGTGGGGCTCCGACTATTAGTCGGTGGAGTGCCTCCTATGTGTGTGTGTTCATGGCATTGCCAATGTATAAGGGTTCTCCCTCTGAGGAGTTTAAGGGAAATGTTGGACTATAAACTATAATCGTGGGAATTAAGCTTTAGGGCAGTTTGTCCTTCAGCCTTAGATTGACGCTTCTGGTCCGCGAGGCCATGAGGGTGTTTGTGTGTCATGAGCATGAGGTCCGGCTAGTGCTATAGCTAGTGCCGGCCCATTTCAGGTCCCATCAGGGAGCACGGTAGAGAGTTGAAAAATAATTGTAGCCCTTAGAAGTGTCACATGTATCCAAGTTCTTGATGATTGGCATGAAACCATAAGCTCTCCCACACCACCTATAGCAAGAAGGTTGAGAACTAGTGAAAGCTATGTGTAAGTTCCTTTGAATGTATTTTTTGGAAAAGAAAAGTAAAGAAAAGGAAACAAAATCATGAAGCATAATAGTTTTTGCTAAGAAAGACAATATAATGAACAAATGGCTCTAGTAACAATAATTAGGTATACCTATAAAACAAAATCATAAAACAACCCATCATACTTGTTAATCAAAGAACAAGCCATGGATTCCAAATTTAAGAACATCTTTGGTTGGAGAACTCTTCACTTTAGAAGGAATCTTTGTATGTTGGGCTAAATGCCAATGTGGCCAACCGCCCATCTTAATCACTAACCCTAACTATGTATGTACACACGTCATTCTTTATTCTTGGAGTCATAAGACAACAAGGTGCTACTCATAAGAGAGTTATTGGAGGCACCACAAGCATGCCATCCTCTCTCTCTCTCTCTCTCTCTCTCTCTCTCTCTCTCCATTTTTCTTGTAGCTTCAACATGTTGGTATCAAAGTGGGAGGGAGTCTCTTGCTATTGCCACTTATAGAGAGATATTCATGGTCTCCATTTTGCACAAAATTGGGCATACAAGAAGTGGTTTAATAACTCTTAGGGGTTTCCCTTTAAGAGCTCAGTTTTCTCTATTTTTCAATTTGAGATTGTTTCATGCTCCATTTTTTACTCGTAAGTGCTACACATGTTGTTTCATATTTTCTATAATTTTATAGTTTCCACTATACAAACACTATATATAGGTTACTAGGCATTGGTAACCAATAATGGATTACTAGAACAAGTACATTCAAGTTGCAAGTTATTTGACATAGGTGATAGATTATAGACTTCAAGTTTTAGAGTTTGCTATTAGCTATTATTGTATGCAACAAGTGTTGGAGTAGATCAAACTTTGATGTATATGATATAATGATTCTTGAGCTACATATATTGTCATAATGTCCATGCATATTTGCTCATGAATAAGCAGAAAACATTGTTTTTTGATGTCATGCACTAGTTTCAAGAATATCATTCTTCTAATGTACTTTTGAATAGTTGGAGTCCTATAAGTTGCTATATCTACAAGAAAATATTAATGTAGTAATATAACATTTTAACTAAATAGGGTGGTTTTCACAACATTTGGATCCTAATATATGCATTATTGTTGAGTGGTGTTTCATCTTCTGTCTTCTCTTCGTTCTACTTATACTAGTAGATATTACAAAATTCTTTGAGTTTCGTGGTATAGGTTGTTGATTTTCAATTATTACTGATACTTGATAGTTAGTTGCTCTTTTGCACAAATGGATTCATGCTCTGCAATGGATAGGGACTATATAACATCAAGAAGTTAATGGTATTAACTTGAGTTCATGGAAGGATCAAATCCAAGATATCCTTTTTCCAAAGAAACAGTTGAGGCTCATAAGAGACATAGATAGAAAACTAGCAAACATGCCTAAAGAGGATCATTCAAAGCTTGATGCATTGGCTAAATCCATTGTTAGGCTACACTTGGTAGAATATGTGTATTTTATAGTTGTGAATGACATTTAACTTATTGAAGAAACTATGTGCTATCTAAGTGAAGTGCTATTTACATCTTCTCTTCTTGCACATATACTAGTTGTAGCAAATCAACAATCGACTCAAGATTTTATAATTAATTTTAGTGCATCTTTTCATATTACTCCTTGTAAGGAGTTGTTATATTCATATAACAATATTAAGTGTGGCTCAATCCATCTTGGTAATCACTATGTATGAGATATAGTTGGTGTAAGTGATGTGCAATTTTCTTTTTATAATGGTTCTACCTCTACTCTTTAGAATGTATGCCATGTGTCTAAGCTTACTAAGAGATTGATATCTATTGTCTAGCTTACATGACTTGCTCTACTACTTTGGAAGTCACTCATGAAAAGTCCACAAGAAGTCTTTTGTTGTTGCTAAAGGAGCTAAATGTGGCACTTTGTATATCCTCTTCACATATCTTTTGTAAAAAATAATGTAATTGCTAAAGGAGCTAAATGTGGCACTTTGTATATCCTCTTCACATATCTTCTGTAAAAAATAATGTAATTGGAGAAACCAAGTAGCCAAATGTATATTTGTCGCATCTCGGGTTAGGACATGTGTCCCGAAAAGAAATGAAAATGCTATCTCATTTGAGTCACTTGTCTTCTTTTGATTTTTTTGATATTTCTATTTGTGAGCATTGTATATATAGAAAGCATACATGTTCAAGCCATTAGAAAAACTTAAACGAAAAAAGGAGCGAGTTTCTTGACTCTATGCACAATGGCACATGTGGGCCTATGCATATAAAGTCTATAGGGAGAGACATCCTATTTTATCACATTTATTGACAATGCAATTAGGAAAGTGTGGGCTTTCATTGTGGGTAGGAAAGATGAGGCTTTGTCTTGCTAACACTTTGTAGAAAATTAGTCTAGCAAGAGACTTAAGTGTCTTTGAATTGATAATGGTGGAGAATATGTCTCATGAGTTCAAAATTTTTTGTGAAGCACATGCGATAAAGATAAAACTCATTACACCTAGTAATCTTCCCAAAATGGTGCTACAGAGCATATGAATAGGATATTAAATGAAAGGATGTTGAGTATGCTATCTAATGTTGTGCTATAGGACAAGAATTACTTTCGAAGGGGGATAAATATTGACACAAGAATATTAATTTCAAAGGGGGATAAATCTTGACAAAATAAGATCGGGAAATATAAATAAAAGAAAGCTTATAAATTTTGATGCAAATTTTGAAATATATCAATCACCTTTATGTAAATCGTAGATAACATCATTTGCTTTCTAACACTTTGTGCTATTATTTATTGAGAGTTGGTATCCCTTCCATGGAAATTGCATCCAATTTATTCATTTGACAAGGCAAGAACAAGGCCACAAAAAATACAGGATACTCAAGCATGACGGAGAAACCCTAACCCTAATCTTTGTGTATTTAAATGTTAAAAAAGAATAGAAGAGGCTATTCATATGTGTGCCAATTTGGTGAACTTTCATTTTGTTTCCATTATGAGAGAAAGAGAGTGAGAGAAAGAGAGTGAGAGGGAGAGTTGAGAGTGAGAGTGAGGAACCAAGTAGCAAGGTGACAGAAAGAGAACGAGGAAGAGTATAAGAGTGAGAGTTGAGAGTGAGAGTGAGGGACCAAGCAAGTGAATCTCTTCATCTCCTCCCCACTCTCTCTTGCCACATCCATACTTCTCTCATGCATGTGGAGGCTATAGAGGGTCGAGGATTGAAGGGCACAAGCATGGATCATGGAGTTTGTTTTGTGCAACCATTGTGACTTGAGGGAGTCCTTGCCATCTCACTATGAGTGAATTATTATATTCAAAGATTGTGCAAGAGGCTAGCTAATATAGATATCATACCACAGATTGAACCTCTTGAACAAATGAGAGGGTGTCCAACATCCCACCGTTGAGCTTGTATAGCACAAAACTATTGTAATTTGAATCTAATTAAACCGATTATACTTGTAGTTTTTAAGTAGTATTCAACTAGAGGATTGCTAGGTTGTACGTATTATAGTAAACTAGTTATAGTGAGATAATAGGATATTGTAACTAATTTCATGAAACATGACTTTAACTAATCTTGTAGTAGAAAAAAACCACTTTTCTGGTAATTTGTACCCTCTACAAAACAATTCAATTGTTTCTCAAAAAGCAAAGATTAAGAAGAAATTTCTATGTGACCAACACAAGATAATAATTGAACAAAAATAGAAGGCACCAAAATAAGCTGGAAAGCGTATATTTCTATATCATCTTTGAGACCATTTTCATAGAAATTTGAGAAAATATATTACTCATAATCAAAATCCTCTCAAAAAAAAATTAATCATGCTAAAATTTCATAAAAATACAATAATTTATACAATATTCATTCCTATTAAGACAATTGAAAGTAAATAAAAATTACTAACTTTTTAATAGCTCCAATTTGCATAGATGATGCACTTTTGAAAATTCAATGTTTATAGATAATGAATTTTCACTTGAAACTTGTTCCAAACCTTTTCTTCTACTATCAAGCAATATTGGTTAGTATCATATGTACATGTTATTTCAAATATAGTAAAATAATACTTGAGCTACTTAAGTGGATTATAGCTACTTTTATGGAAAATTACAAGACTAGTGTCAAGTCATTATAATGTCATTGAGTCTTTTTCCTTGTATGAGGTTTATAGTAAGAAAGAAATGAAAATAACATATCCATGACTCAAGTATTATTGTAAAAGGTCACTTTATCAATATTGTATTTTTCCTCCATATGTTAGAGTTTTTCTATTTTTAGTTACTTTGGAAAATCCTATTTTTCATAAATAGTTTGAATTATTTTCAAAGGTTGGAAACAAAGCCACATAAGCATATATGGGGGAGAATTATGGCAGTAATAGAGATCCTAATGGTTTTGAACAAGGGTATAGACCAAAACTATGTATTAATTTTTTTTCTTGAAGGTTGCAAGTACTTACAAAGAATTGAGATAGGACATCATTCTTGATGGGATTATATCAGCGGTCGACTTTGTCTTTTGGGAGGGTCTAAGATGCTCCCAATAGGAGCATCTCAAGAGCATATATGGGAAGTCCATGGTGAAGAAGTAACAATAAAAGAAAGAGCTAGAGTTAGTGGTACTTCCAAACTGTGAAGATTGGATTCAATCGGTTCCACCAGCAATCCTCACACTAAGCATTTTCAAGTGTTGAATATGCATCTTGAAATGTGTAATGCTAATAAAGAAGGGGTAATCAATGAAGGCATAGAGACAAATATAAGCATTACAAGTGGCATATTAAGAGCATTGTAGTTTAATAGTGCATAGTTTTAATACAAAGAAACTAGTAATATTTCAAGAGACACAAGAAAATATGTAGCCATAGCCATGCCATTATTATTATATTCCAATAAACCATGACACAAAGTAGCCATAATTGTAAATGAACATGATGCTTACATTGGTGAATTGCATGATATGTGCCTCATGCTAGTAGACAAGGATACTCACCTCCATATATGGTAGAAGGTTCTTGGAGAGACCCTCAAGAAGACAATCTTGAAATTGATTGATGGCCAAAAATATCTACACAATATTACATCTCCATCTTTTATGCCACCTAGGTCCTAGTCCACATGATTTAAAACTAAAACTAAGGCAAATGCTATATGAGAAGTTGTCCCAACTTCAAAGAGTTTTGTCCTCAAAATTGAGACCTAGAGATTAAACAATGGAATCTTCTAGAATTATCTTCCAAACATATAGACCTCACCCAAGAAAGATCCAAATAAGTATCGTGGAGACCACCCATTGAAAGCATAAATACAAGATCATCCAGTGAGTTTCATGCAAAGCTGTGTAAGAAATCTTGATGGTAGAAAAATGGCCATAACTTTGCATAGAGAGCTCCAAATAATGCAAATGAAGTAAATCTCACTTATTACACTCCATTCAGTCCTGGAAAGTTGCCCTAAAAACAAAAGACAATTGGAGGGAATGGCCATAGTGGCTAGTGAGTAGGGCTACAAAGTACTATTCTGATCAACATTATTACAAAGAGAAAATTTGATGGATGAGGGGCTCGAATCCAAGAAAATTTGGAGCATAAGGATATGTATAACTGACATGCATGCCTTGGGCATGGGCATAAGGGAATAGGGTGACCAATTCAATATAAATAAGGGCATGAAGACTACGAATAGCATGATGTCCATCATAGGCCTACTCCAATAATTCTACCATAACTTTTGATAGGCTTCTCTGAATGGGGCGTGCTGCATATGTTAAAATGTAGCTTACGATAAGTACTTTTAGTCATGTATAAAGATCTTGGCTATAATCAATGTAGGTATCAAGTGATTCTAAAACAAAGTGCAATTTGCATGTAGTCTAGGGTCAAAATAGAGTAGAACTATCTAGTCCTTACCCTAGTGGGCCTCTCTTACATGGGGAAGCTCTTCCAAGATAGTAAATAGGTGCCAAGTGGCTTCTTCCAAGGGTAGGCCTTGCCATTTTATGGGGAATTCCTTGATGGATTGAGATCTCAAGTAGTTATCTCATTGCCCAATGGTTGCCTCAAGGAAAATGATGTCTTCTTAATTTATGGGAGGTAGCTCTTCCACATAGTCCTCTAAGGTTCCACAATGAAGGGCTTCAGCTAGCTAACACGAAACACATTGTGAATCTTGGTGGTGGAGGGGAGCTATAACCAATAGCCTAAGTGACCAATTCTCTTCAAGATCCAAGAAGGGAGGACATAGAAATGATGGGCTAGCTTGTTACTCCTACCATCCTTGAGAGTAGAGTAACGGGACCAGACTTAGGTACTTTCAATAGGACTACCTCTCCCTCTTGGAATTCCATATGAAAAATAGTAAGGAATAGGCCAATTTTAGACACATATTTTGAAGTTCTTGGATCATAAATGCACTATTTGAGCCTCATTTTCACTATTTCTTATTGGACAACCAATGTTGACATATGTACATAATGTATATGTGTACGTGATAGTAGTTGGACACTATGATAGCCATAGCAATGAAAGTCAATTTATGTGCATTTTCTTGGGTGTTTTGAATGCTTTTTATCTTGATTTTGAGCGATTGATGCTTCAACTTGTTCACATGCTTGGATATTGATTTCACACATTATATATTGATGGTTTTGGCAAATTTGCAATCATGATAATGTTGGAAACCACATAGATTACACAGTGTGGGTGACAAATTGATTAGGGACAACTATAATATATGGTCCTATCATATGGAGAATATTTTAATGGGAAGAGGTCTATGGGATCTCATTACAAGTAAAGATCCATGCCTAGAATTTCCTAATGAGCCCACTAAAGAATAGAAGAAGGTGTACAAGGATTGGATATGTACAAAAAGAAAGGTCTTGCATTGGATATCTATATATATCTCAAAGATATTGATTCCATACAATAAAAAAGGCAAGTACATGCAAAGATGCTTAGAAAATCATTGAGAAGTTGTATGGCACTTGTATCGAGGCCAGGAAGATATAGCTAAAGCAAAGACTCCATGATGCATGGCATGGAAATAAAAGCATAAGTGATTTTGTGGCATAAATAAAATAGGTTACAAAGGATCTTGCTTCAATAAATACACCAGTTTGATGATGAAGGTTTGGTATCTATCACTCTAAACTAACTTGGACCTACATACAAGTCTCATAATACCTCCATCTCTAAGAGCGGAGGCTCTATGCATGATTTTGAGGAGCTGATTACTTTGTTGCTTTATGAAAGAGATTAAGTTAGGCCTCAATGCATCTAGCACTAGAAAGAATGCAAATCAAGATAGTGTGTTTTATCATCAAAGAGGTCATGGTAGCTCATCTAGAGCTAGATGATCATCATGTGATCATGTAGATAGCTTTGCATGTGGTCCTATTATCTTTGGATGTGGTGATTTTATGCATAAAGGTAGGGGGAGATCCTACTCTAGATGTGGAGGACTCTCTGGTCCATAGAGAAATGGTACATGTCATTGTTCTGGTCAGTTTGGTCACTTTGAGAGGGAGTGATTTTATAAGAAAAATGCTATTTTTAGGGATCAAGGAAGGACCCAATTCAAGCTAGGTGAATATAGTGGTGGTGGCTATGGTTCTAGAGGTGGTTCATCACCTAGAGGTCATCTCTTTGCTATGGAGCATATAATGCATCCTCCTAGAGAGGATGTTAATGGTTTTTTGAGAAGATTTGAAAAGCAAAAGTGCCATGTACTATTTCTTGGTGGGTTTTTGCACACTTGGATTATATTTGTACTTCATGGACATCATCAAATTATCATGGATGTATTACTTTGTGAGATCTAGGCTCACTCCTGTAGTGCACATTGTATTCACCACCCATAGTTGTATTTTTCACACTCACAGCTATTGCATGGGTTGCGCACATATATTTGTAATTAGAATATCTTAGGCTTGGTATAATTAGCCTAAGGTTGAAGCATGCAATGAATATTGATCAACCTAGAGCCCACTAAATGGATAGGTAAACCCTAATTCACAGTTGTGCAAACCCTAAACACAAAAGGGGTACAAACCTAAATGCAAAAGAGGCACAAACCCTAACCCTAACCCTAATTCTTTGTCTATATAAGGGTGGGAAGTCTCAATTGTATTAACCCTTTTGGCACATCCATGCTGCAAAAGCTCTATCAGTGTGACTACTTAAGCCTTCTATTCAATCTTTCTAGTCTATCATCTTACTTCCATTGTGTTGAGAGTGACTGAGAGGGACAGTGTGAGAAGTGTGTTGAGCAAGAGATTGAGGAAAGGTGAATCTCTTTGCCATTGTCTTGCTTTTCTCATCTTCTCTACTAACTCTTCGAATCATCTTGATTTCCTCATCTTCTCTACTAGCTCTTCGACTCATTAGTGTGCTTGGTTATGGATGCGAAGAAGCGACATTGGATTGTGTTGATCGTGGTCGTGGAACCATCTTTGAGTCTTCAAGTCATAAAATGCAAGAAGGTAAGCTAGATGAGTTTGCTACAACTTGAGCTAGTCTTGTATTCTTGCTTTCTTGGGTTGGAGAGGAGGATGCTTGGTTAGTTAGAGTGGACTGTTGAGAGACAAGGTATTGTCACCAAAGTGAGTTGTAGCTTTTGAAACAATAGAAGTCCATTCAAAGTCCCAATTGTTGGTGTGTTAGGCTCAACAATTTGGTTCCATTTCTAGGACTTAGGATGGTACAACCGCTAAGCTTCTCGCTCTCATACCGTGTGGTGGAATAAGAAGCTTGTGCATGGGCATGGATGGGATTGATGGGGCATTCATCATCTGCATTTGTGGCTAGCATTTTGAAACCCATACGGCTAGGTTAGGAAGGCCGAATTGGAAGGAACTGATTCATTGGATTGATATTAGAATAGGGTAGACTAGAATAAAGCACCAAAACACAAAAACTCAAAAGTCAAATGCCACAAGGTACTCTTCTTGTTGGGCATCTTATGGCAAGGTTGCTTGATTGCTTGCCCTTATCGGTGGTTCCATACTACATGTTCATGATTAAATGCAAATCAAATATATTACTTATCCTCATAATTGTCTCATGAAGCTCTTTTCTTGTTGAGGTAGAGAAAGAATTATAGAAGAAGGTATAGAGGGATTAGGTGAAGAGAGTACAAAGAAGAGTAGTAAGAAGAAGAAGGTAGAAGAAGAGGATAGAAGGGTAAGAAGAGGACGAGAAGAATATGGAGTGAAGAAGGAGATGAGGTGGAAGAAGAAGAAGAAGAGAGAAGGAGTAAGAAGAAGAAGGAAAGAAGAAGAAGAAAGAGAAGAGGAGTAAGGAGTGGAAGAGAAGAAGATTAGAGGAGGAGGAGAAGAAGAAGAAGAAGAAGAGTAGGAAGGACGAAGAGGAAGAGATAGAAGAAGAAGTGAAGGAGAAGAAAGGAAAGAAGAAGAAGGAAGAGAAGAGGACTAAGGAGTGGAAGAGAAGAAGATGGCATGAAGAAAAAGGAGAAAGAAGAAGAAGAAGAGTGAGGAGGAGGAGAAGGTAAAAAAAGAAAAGAAGATGGAGCAAGAAAGAGGGAGAAGAGGTTGAAAAAGAAGAAGAATAGAGAAGGAGTAAGAAGAAGAAAGGAAAGAAGGAGAAGAAGAGGATGAGGATGAGAATAATGATAATAATAATTATTTTTTGTTTTTTAAAAAACAAAAAAAGATAGTAGATGTTGGATATATATATGTGTGTGTGTGTGTCTGTGTATATATATAATATGTGTGTGTGTGTGTGTGTGTGTGTGTGTGTGTGTGTGTGCATTAGATGAGCAAGGGTGGTGGCAGCTAGCATGCAACGAGCATGGTGGCAACTTGCAGGTGGTTTTGAGACAAGCATTTTTATGTTCTTCGTTTCTTCTCACTCACTCACTCACTCACTCACTCACATTAAAACTCACCACTAACATATAACACACACACATACATTCACACACATGCACACAACTACACATATACATTAATACACACTCCTTCACCCATGCAACACCCATTCACACACAAGTATTCATGCACTTACTCACTCATTAATCATCCCTCACTCATACCTCATTCACTCACTCATCCACACACTCATTCTCTCATACTCATCCCTCATCACTCATCACCACTCACTCATACCCACTCACTCATCCTCACTCATCAAGCATCCCTCACTTACTCATACCTCATCCACTCACTTATCCACACACTCATTCTCTCATACTCATCCCTCAATCACACCCATTCATTCATCCTCACTTACACTCACTCACTCACACTCATGCCTATACTCACTCACTCGTATCCACACTCACTCGCACCTATAACACTCACATCTCACTTATTCTTCACTCACACTCACAGCATTATCCCTCACTCATACTCACACACTCACACTAACCAATCACTCACACTCCCACTTACACACACACTATGCGTTAAGGCTCACTCATACTTGTCTTACTCACATTCTAAATTTGAACCTCTTTCTTTACATATTTGCATCAAAGTGATGTCCTTAATTCCACATTGTCAGCATGACATGGTTGTGATACCTTGAGGAATTTCTTGCAACCCTACACATTGCATTTGAAAGGAAACAAGCTTGATTTCACACCTTTGCTTCTTTTAACCTTGAAAATGGAAATGATGAGGAGAATGTGTTGTATTTGACCAACATTGAGAGAACCCTTAAGATACCTCACAATCCCACTCAAGAACTAAACCAAACAACACATAAGGAAATTCCAAAATATTTGACCCATTACTCACTAAGGACATAGCCAAAAGGCCTAGGCTAACCTCTCACATTGATTTAGTTGTATGCACTTGTGAAACACAAAATTAATCCTCTCTCCTTCTAGGGAGTGGAGTCCTAGCCCCAAAACTCTTCCTATCCATGGATGAAGCAACATTTCTTGACTCTCTCCCACCATATGTCCAAGAGTCCTTAGATAACATTTCCCAACTCTCTCCCGTGAGATGTCTAAGAGTCCTTAGATAACTACCAAGTAGCTGCATGCTTTGATCGTGCGCTCGACTCTCCCCACTGGGCCTTGAGGAAAAACTTATGGCCCTTAAAGATCAAGGAACTAGTTCTTTTAGCAAGATCCTCAAACACACCATGGACACAAAGTAAGAAATTTTGAACATTGAAATCTAATCTAGATGGGATCAAGAACATGTTGTTGAATCCTAGAATCTCAAGATCATACACTGATATCCTAGCTAACCTTGACCAATGCAGACTCTTTGACCACACGAATATGCTCACTGTAGGAGCTCATATGGCACAAACACTACTAGACTAGGATGGGTAACACACTTGCCCAATGAGACCAAGCCAAAGTACCCTTAGTGGCCAAGAAAATTGACAAGTATCATGCTAGAGATGACCCATACAACTTCATAGAGCAGTTCAAGCAAGTTTGTGAGGCCAATAACCTTATTGGAGATGCCAAGCAAGCTCAAGCCTTTGGGCTTTGCATGGGTGAGAAGGGTTGTACTTGGTTTACTAGCCTCGGTGTTGCTTAGAACGCTTCCTTTGTAGCCCTTAAGTATCTCTTCATTAAGCAATTCGTAGAGGCTATCTATGGGGACAATTTAATTGTCCGACTCATGAATATTAAGCAACACGATGAAGAGAGAATGTAAGACTATGTGTCTTGATTAAAAGGCCTCTACAAGAGAATCCCACTAGCCAAAAAACCAGCTGTAAAGTAGTCACGAAGGCTTTCATCAAGGGTATCCATGAATGAAAAGATCTATGAGGCACTAGCTAGCAATTCCGTGCTAGATCGAGCAAATCTCAATGGTGTCTTAGATGAAGAAATCCGCATAGAATACTTACACAAGGAGAGAACCCATGATAATAAAGGAAAAGGCCTCGAATCTAACTCCCAATCTAGTAGATGAAAACTTGAAATAGGTAACACCCAAACTCAAAATCTCATGATCGATGTAATGAAACAACTATAAGAGCTCTTGAAAATCATTGACTCATTCAGGAAGACTCAACCTTACCGACTAAATGTGCAGTGCATCCATTGCAGCATTCTACAACTCCTTGAGCTTACATTAACCCATCATATATCCCATGACCTCCATGACCTATCATAACTCACCCACCTAGTGATGCCCCCACCCACTATGTTAAAGAGCTTGCCGAAGATGATGATTGTCACCAACTATTTGTCTCTTATGATGAAGAAGGAAATGCCATGCTTATGGACTATAGACCCATCTTGATCATGATGTTAGGACATGGTAGAGGGAGTGGCTTGATGTAAACCTGTGAGACTCTTGCCTGCTGCTGCTGGGTGGACAACCTAGTCACATATTCACACAATGCCTGCAGAAACAAGAACAACCAAATGAGAATAAGGCTAATCAAAAGTGTCAAGAGTGTGGAATCAGTCACATGCATTCTAATTGCCTGAAGTGGAAAGATAGCTCTAGCAAAGCTATAGTACCCATTGTTTCCTTAACTCTCTTCATAGTAGAAATGTTGAAAGATGAGGATGTGATTCATGTCCCAGTTAATGCCATTACCTAAGCGCAAGCTAAGCAAGGTGGTGTCAATATCCCTAGCCCATCTCTGGCTACTAGCTCTATCATTGGAAAGAAGAATGCAAAGAAGAAAACTAAGCATGCCACTCTCAAGCTCAAGAGTAATGGGGAGATCTCAGTTCCTACACATAGTGAATTGGCTACATCAGCCAAAGTAGGTGAATACCCTGAGCTCGAGCATCAGCTTAAGATGATTAGCAAGGTGAAGAATTGGGTCATGGGATGGAATGTGATATAAAAATCATTCTTGATAAGCTTAATCAGTCCAAATTAGTAAATCAAAAAATACCAATATTTGTCAATAAATAAATAGAGAAAAATAGAAAAAAAACTAGGTTTTTTATGTCCAAAAAATAGTAAAAAATCACATTTGTGTGAATGTATGATTAAGGCACTGAACCATGAGGATTAGCCTCAAAAATTCCATCTTTGTATTAAAGTGGGTATTTACTATTTTTTTGAAGAAAAATACATAAAAAATACTCTCTAAACCTACCACCAAATGTACAATCTTAAGCAGTAGGGAGAAGGGGGTGTTAAGGGCTGATAATACGCTGAATTCTAATGTTTTTTTCTGATGCATGGCATATAGGACAAGTGTGGTATAAAATTCAGATGGTCTAGTAGCATGAGCATGCTCGGTTTTGGCCCTATACAATGGAGCAATCTTGTTTAGAGTAAAGGCATGAAAAGAAATGTTTTTACACCTTCACAATGCTGGTTGTTGATGGAAGAATTGTTTGGGCACTATAAATCATACAAAATTGCATTGCACGCAAAACATGGTATCATCATGGATGCACAACAATTGTTTTCATAAATAATAACCTACGTTGAGGAGGTGAGGTACCCTAAGATGTAGGGTTAGTGGTTCATTTCCTTTGGGGAATATGTAGTGAGGAATATATTACATCTCCTGGATTGATCTATTAAAAGAGTGGAGCATGTTTCATATGTGTTCTATGTATGTGCATCACATCTTGGGACCCAATCCCCAAGGTGTAGGAGAGTCATAGTGGGGCCATGGCAATCAGCTGAGGGGCGCTTCCTTTGTCTATGCTTATGTGGTGTACTATGCTGATATGTGTAGGGACTTCCTCTGAGGAGTGTGGAAAGGGTTATCGGTTGGATTACAATCCATACAAACACAAAGTTCTACATTAGAGATTATGGTATTATACCCTTTATAGACGCTCTTGGGCCGCGAGGCCATGAGGGGTGGTTTGGGTGCATAGTAGAGGCCCGAATAGTTAACATGGAAGACAGACCTTTAAAAGCCATTGATAGCAAAACTAACCCCAAGAAGGATAAGGAATTGCCAAAGAAGAAGGCAAAATCCAAGAAAAAGGCACCAAATCCTATTCAAATACCAAAGGAGAGAATGGTCTAGTGGGAGAAGAGAGCTATTGCTAACTATCACAAATTTGATTTAGTGAGTTCTCTTTGTGATGTTAAGCCGAGATGTAAATCTCCTGTAGTTAATTAAGTTGTCTCTAGGAGTGCGCAAGGAGTTTAACAGATTCTGCACATGGGGTATATCGTGGATCCCTTGGGCATAGCACAAGTAGGAGATGATTGATTTAAGCATGCTAAAAAGCATTGTCCAAGGGTAACAGCATATATTGATGGTATATTAGTTGAACATGCCATTGTAGACATAGGATCCTCCATCAACATTATGAGTTCAAAATTGATTGAGAGGCTAGGTTTAGAAATCCAAAAAGATACCTCCATGATTCTCCGAATAGCTTATGACAGTTTAAGACAACCTAAAGGAGGGTGTATTACTGAAGTCCACATGACTAGCGGAACGACCCTACTTACATGGCATACCCTCGAAGGGTAGGGGTAGATTTTGATGCCACCCTCCACGGGCGGTATGACTTTCCCGTTATTTATAACTCCACTGTAGCATCCTTTGACAACGCCCTTCTTTTTACTGCAGAAAACCTAGACGAGTCTATGATGCGCTTCCTTGTGGACTTTTCCTCATGTCTTTACCCCGCTTTTATAACCACTTGTAATTATCTTAGGTTACTTAGGCTACTTCTTAAGCAGGACCCGACTCCACAAGAGCGCGGCCTGCCTCCCCTATTCTTTGACCCTAACTCTATAGATAATTGCGCCATGGCTCATCTCATGATGAGGGCTAATCTCCTTCCCTCTTTTTGCCTAGCCCTCCTAGAGGACATGAACGATAGCCAATTCACTAGATGCAACCACCCCTTCCTCTCCACCACCTCTCTTCATGTCCGCATGAATCTAAAAGATTACATGCAAAGTCGCCAATTTTTGAGCAAGTCTCTCCGCCCCCCTTCTCCTCCTCATTCTGACCAAGATAATTAGGCCTATGTATCATTTGAAAAAAAAAAAAAGAGAAGAAGAAGAAGAAGCACCACAGTCACTGCACCTAGGGTTCTCCCTAGCCCCCTCCCCCACTTCACGCTTAGGGCACATCAAGGGCAGGACTTTCAGACCTGTCACCCTAAGGCTCACACCGCACCTCAAACAAAGCACAAGCTGAGTCCTCAAGTGTGGGACGTTACCAAGGGCTTGCCCAAGGTTAGACCCATCTCCCAGTTCCACTGCCACGAGCACCGCACACTACACGGCAAGCAGACACACCCCTTACGGAGTGCACAACTTTTCTTGCAAGTTATGTTCGACTCTCAAGAAATGGCTACCCGCGGAAGACGATCACCCACGACACCCTTTAATGACCCCAACGTGCCGGCATCTAGCTATCCGCCTGCTGATGGCCACCACGATCGAACCAGGTCAAGGTAGAACTGCCATTGGCATAGATCTTGGAACCTCATCATCCGAAGATCCATACCCAATGCCTCACGATCTACGGATCGCTTATTGACTCCACCAGCTTGAAGACCTTCAACTCAAAACTGAAGACCTTCTACTCAAAGACAAGGATCTTCAATCAAGGCCACGGGTTTTCAAGGCAAACAGCATTCGAGGGGTTTCTCCAGAATAAATCCCTCCAATACCATCCTCGTAAGGGATTGCTTATTGCTTCAAGCATTTCAAATACTCAAAAGACGACCAGCTACACAAGGGGCGCCCCAACAGTGTGAAAGATGCCGAGTATCTTCATGGAGCCTAAAGCACATCAGAATCTTTCATGGTCGTCGTCCCCAACCTCCATCACCTATCATTCCCCCAACCACCCACCTACCTATTCCACCCAGCAACCGACCTAACTAGCCGCTCTGTCCCACCGCAGTGCCATGGGACTGGAACTTGGCTAGGAGGGGGATAATGTTACCATGGTTTCGCAGCACAGAGGAGCGGAAAATGGAAATAGCAAAAAGGCACATGATAAAAGCAGAAAAAGGAGCCTTGGCTGAGAGCCAGTCCCTGAAAAATTCAAATGTTCAAGCACGACCCTCAGGAAGCTTCGGTGTCGGCCTTAGGCAACAAAAGAATTAAAATGCGGAAGTGCCACCGAATCTTTGTAAAAGAGTGCCAGGCTCCCTCCTGTGCAAAGTGTACGCATTAGTTGGGAATAGGATGAATTAGAATGGTGGGAATTGGGAAAAAGGGCCTAGGCTACGGCTAGCCATGTAAAAAAGGGGAAAAGGGGATGACCGCCCAAAAGGGATTTAGGGTTTTGTATATAAAGTTAAAAAGTGAATGAGAAGCTCATTCTTTGGTGTGTGGCAAAAAGAGTCTTCTTCTTCCTCTCTTCTTCTCTCCTTCTTGCTTATGTGTGCTCTTGAGAGAGAGAGTGTGAGAGTGTGAGGGAGTGAGTGTGTGTGAGAGTGAGGGATCAAGAGGGTGAAGCTCTTCACCATCTCCTCTTCTCTTCTCTTCTCTTCTCTTGCGCGCGTGGCTATGGAGGATGGAGCTTGGAGATGGAGGAGGCTTGAGGATGCTTGAGCTAGCATCAAGAATCGTGGAGCTACTGGAGTGTAAGAGAGAGAAGGGTACTCGATCGGACATCAAGGTAAGCTCACTACACTTGTAGGATGGACGGCGCGTTGGCTAGGTAAGAGATAGCCATTAGAGCTCGCTTGGAACGCTTGAAACAATAAGCAGTCCGTGGGTCTTGGCGGTTGAGCAAAAGCTCCCACAGTTGCATCTTGAATCATGGAGCCATTGGTGGATTTGTGGAAGAAGGCACTTGATTGGGTTTGAAGGTAAGCTCATTACATTGGTATATGGAAGAGTGTGCATGGCTATGTGAGAGGTAGCCATAGCTGTTGACTTGAAATACTTGAAGCAATAAGCGGTCTGTGGGTCTTGATGGTTTGCCTATGAGATCAAAAACATTTTGGTTCCATTACCGAGACCAACAGATTCAATCTTGAGTGCTTGCACACTCCAAATCAAGTGATGAAGTAAGAGTTCATCTCTGAAATGGCACTTTGTTTTAGGTAGGAAGCAAGGAAGTTGGAGGTTATTCGATCTATTTTGTGGGTTAGTTTAGGTTTAGGAAGCTTTATGTGCATTAGTTAGAGTAGGAGTTGTGTAATTTGATCATATTTAAGGCATTGAGGTGTGGGAAATAAGGAAAAAGAAGGAAAAGATAACTCTCTAGATAACTAGGAAATAGGGAAATATGAGAAAAAAGAAAATAGGTTTTTTATGTCTAGGGAGGAAAATAGAGTGTGAGGGTAGAAAGAGAGAACACAAAAGGTGAAAAATGGGGAAGAGAGAGCTCATTTGCATTTAGTGAGATTGAGAGAGAGCTTGTGTGAGAGAGACATGTCTATAGGCTACAACACCAATGACCGTTGCCATTCTTGACACATTCAACTCTTCTAGGTATGCTTTGAATCCTTGTTACTAATTGTTGCATTGTTTTGGAATCCTACATGCATTAAAATAGTGAACATTAAGCCATAAAAAAGGATTTTCATGCCATTCGACGGGTTTTCAGGTGCCGCTCGGATGACAAGTGTAAGCCTTGGATAGCCACAAGTCATGATCTCACTCGGGCGTCTAAGTCACTTAAGGTAGACCCATTCGAATATCTGACTGAGATGAGGGTTTGACCACTCAGCCCCTCGGATGGCCAAACTTGGGGCCTCAGAAGGCCACTCGAATGGTCGGATGGGCATCCCTCATCCAAGTTTGAATTTGGTAACTCAGAAGGCCAAAGACATTGAGGAGTCCACTCAAATGCCTGAATCTGTGACTCTGATGGCTAAGTCTAGGACTTAGACAAGTTGTCTAGAACCCTATTTTGACTAATTTTTTATCATGTTGGGACCTATTAGAGCTTATTGTCTAGAACTTAGACAAGTTGTCTAGAACCCTATTTTGACTAATTTTTTATCATGTTGGGACCTATTAGAGCTTATTGTCTAGAACTTAGACATGTTGTCTAGAACCCTATTTTGACTAATTTTTTATCATGTTGGGACCTATTAGAGCTTGTTGTCAGTTGGCTAGCAAAACCAAGGTGAAGTCTAGACCATTAGGAATACTATATTAGAGAATTTGGGAATCTCCCAAGTTCCACTTTCAAATAAGGAGTAAATATTTGACCAGGTGGCTAAATCTTAATCCCATATTTGAGAGTGGGACTTTGCGGGATTGCTTATATAGTATCTAGGGAAAATTTCAACTTCAAGTAAGGAGATAAGATTTGACCATGTGTCCAAATATTAATCACATGAGGAATTCCCAAACTTTATGAAAATTCCCAAATTCTTGAATATGTGGTTTAGGTGAAACCATAGCACAATTTGCACTCGAAAACCTTGACCTAGTAGTCTAGGGGGGATTGAAAGGATTAACAATTGGTTGCTACTATGAGAGACCCAAGTTGACCCACTCAACTCAGACCACCTAGCACAACCCGTAGAGGACCCACTTTCAAGTATTAGGAGTAATCAAAACCCCTCCAAAAGTAGCAAGAACAGGAAACTAATTGCACACAGTCGACTTCATCAAAGGCTCAATCAAAGGTCACACTTGGCATTGTAGACATTTAAGCACATGTGAAAGCAAGAAAGCCTGATTTTTCATAGTGCACATCAAGTTGCACCACTAGTGTATAAGTGTTTCATATTTACAAACAATTGGATTAACAAGGAACACACTAAGGGGGACTAAGCTAAAAATGAACCCACCAGTAGGAGTATAATCTTGTGAGTTAGATAAGTGGCCCAAGACATCAAGAACAAAGACCTAGAGGAGATGCACCCATCAGGCCACTGAAGGAAGGAAAGGCTCACTAAGATTAGTAATAAAACTTTAGCCAGCTTAGTTGAACTCATAGATGCACTATTGGGTCAAGAGACAACTACTATGGTAGGTAGCAACTTGAATGAGAACAATCTCGACCTCGAGCTTGACCTTAACATAGCGGAGTACCCATACAACATCCAATGACTTGTAACATAGTATGACTAGCAGACAAGAACAGTGCACCATGGAACACCAGTAACTGATATCATTGCTGATGTTGACGAGGAGAGAAGATTGTGTCAAGGATAGCATTGCAGCGCATTACAAATTATAGCCAAGAGCAAAGGGCTCACAGATTGCATCACAAGAGAGAGCTAAACATTCATAAGATCCTAGCCATCTTAGGTAGGAATAGAACAGAAGGCAACGTCGATAAGAAGAGAGTCCTAGAAGCCAACCTTATAGTGAGTGAGCTGGTCACAATAAGATTGCTAGATAATACCAGCACTAAGCAAAGTTGGGCAGCATTGGTAGCATTATTGCTAGCCCCAGCTGGGAGTTTACCCCAAATGCCAAGAGCCAAATAAAAATACCCATAGTTGCAAAGCAACTTGATCAATACCAGGTAGGCAATGACTCCTATAGCTTCGTCGAGTAGTTTGAGTAGGTGTGAAAGGCTAACAATCTCACATACCTCTATAAGGCCGCAACAAAGAGCTCTATTCATTAATGGGATCCACAACAAAGAGCTCTATAAGGCCCTTGCAAGCAACTCGAACATGCAAAGGGATGTGCAAGAGTCTTTGAGGAGGCCATACGGGTAGATGACTTACTCAAGGAGAGAAGCTCTTAGGCTACATTGCAAGGTAGCAATGCATTTAGAAACATTGAGAGAGCCACATCAACTAGTGTGCACACAACCCCCACTGAACAAGAAAAAGGAAAGAGTGTTGACAAGACCCAAGCTATAGCTAACCTAAAATTGGAGCTAGCTAGACTGCAAGAGTTAATATGAAGGCTAGTACGACCTCACATGTAGTGTGTGCATTGTGGAGGGAACCACTTGCCTTTTGAATGTCCCAATCCCAGATCAAGGCCATGTGCAAATAGCGGAAGATTCGGGCATGACACCATGCACTGTCGGTTGCCAAGATGGTTTCCTTACTAGCAACCTTACACTTAGCCATATTACCCAGGAGTTAGGCAACCATACTTCGAAAGGGGATCCCCTTTGGCTCTCCTTGCACCTAATGATTCAAAGCTAGCTACCTTGAGGATAAACATCAACCCAATGGGAATCCCTAGACGCCAAGGTCTATCATGACCCATCCACCAAGTGATGCTCCAGTGCATTTTGTGGAGGAACCACTAGAGGAAGATTCTTAATTGAACCCTTATGTCTCTTATGATGACAAAGAGGATAATCCCATATTGATGGACTATATATTTGTGCCAATCATGGCCTTAGGTAAAGGAAGAAGTAGAGGCCTAAGAGAAGCTTAGAACTAGGAACCCATAGCATGTTGGGTAACCTAGGAATATCTCATCTTGCTACCCTAAAAAGGCGCAAGAAAATGGAGAGAAGGCTAACTTGAGATTCACCGAATGTGGAATCACACACCTGTTTGCCAGTTGCCCTAGGTAGAAAGCATCCACTAGCTCAACAATCGTACCATCTGTGCCACTCAAACTCTTTTGTGTTGAGTCACCAAACAATGATGCCACACCTATCCCCATAAATGTCATGACAGGAGCTCAAACAAAGCAGTCCGGTGTCTCATTACCTAGATCTAGCAACCTGGATGCATTCTCTATAGGGAAGAAGAGTCAAAAATGGAGAAAAAAGTGGACCAAGGTGAAAATAATGATCAAGACCAAGAGTGAGACTACATTAACCAAGGGAAAATAGGTCACTAATGTTGAAGCTGAAACATATGCTCCCTAGAAGAGAGAAAAGGGAAGCACTAAGGTTGCAGAGTACCTTGACCCCAACCATTAGCAAAAGGCTATGGATAAGATCAAGGAATAGATAAAGGAAGTGCAAGCTCACCTTCAAGATCCCAAACCTATCATTGAGAATGAGATTAACGAACTCTCAACCTTGAGCCCACCAATCTCTCCCACATATCTGAGAGTAGGAGAGACAACACCACCACGTGAGAACTTGCTGGGTAGAATGAGGGGGTCATGACTATGCGAAGGGCTCAAAGCATTGGTAGGGGGCCCATGAACTTGAGGGGGGAAAAGACAGATGGAAAATTGCTAACCGCACTAATAACAACTTCTATGATATTGTCATTGGGAGAATTGCTTAGGCAAAACTGTACACTTTAGCAAGAATTGAAACGATGGATAGAATGCAGTAATGAACATAAACCACAAGACTGCTGTCCAAGTCATGATGCCGTGACACACATACCAAGCCTAATCCTAAATCCAATGTCTAGGTCCCCACAAGTGAATGCCTTTTGGGAGGGCACTGAGATGCACACAGTCTTGCCTATCATTGCCTTAGGAGATACTACAGGAAAGGGGGTAGTGGACATAGGAGTAGGGGTTAGTATACTTAATCGTGTAGTCTTGCAAGCTTGGGAAAACCCATCGATGGAAACTACAAGATTCAATGTCACTCTAGTGAATGGCATGAAGATTAGACTTTTCATAGTCCTGAAGGATTGGCCTCTAAAGATAGCGAGAATCCATTTCTTCGTGAACTTCATAATTATGAAGGGAATGGACTATGATATCTTGCTAGTCAAGCCTTGGATGAGGAATGCCAGAGTGATAGAGGACTAGGGTAATGGCCTGATATTCTTGGGCAATAGATCAAAATAAATTTGAGTAGAGATAAACACTTGGAAAACCTCACCAGTGGACTTAGATGCCATCTCTAACCTATTAAAGGAAAACTCAAGGCCTAAAGTGATTATGGACCTCTAATGAGGTACATTTATTGCCCTAAAGATGAGTGTGATGGATGCACATATTGGCAACCATTGATCTCCCATTCTCAGAGGATGAGGGTGAATATAGGCAAGTTGTAGACTCAACTAGCAATCCTAACATTTCCATCACTTCTAACCTACCCACCACAGTGCCTTTGTGCATGATGGCTAGGAGTCTCATCAGCCAACCAATTCCAATAACCTATTGTGTCCCAACAAAAAAATTTGGAACTCCACAAAATCTTGAAATATTTGCCAAGTGAGCTCGTGCATAATTGAGCTGTTAATTTAAAGGCTCTCAAGTATTTGATGGAACAAAGGATGGGAATGGACTAAGGTGCATGACCTAAACTTGTCATATAACTGGATTCGCATGACCAGTGTGACAGAGCTTGAAATTAGAGACCCTGCAAGTGATAGATAGTTCCAGTATGAGGATTTTAACAATGAGTACGAAGACTGATGTTCCATTAGTGAGGAGAGCAAAGAGAAAGTAGGAACCATATAATATGACACTGATGGAAGGGTGATTGAGAAAATCAAAGTAGACACTAAACCTTGAGAGGTCAACATGTTTTGAGTGAACAAAGAAGTTGCCAAGGTAGATTGTGATTGAGTTTGGCTAGAATGCCTCAAGGTGGTAGATTATGGGCAAGTGGGATTAGCTCAGCCTTGCATTGCACCATTATTTGGAATGGAGTAAGATTCAAAGTTGCAAGTACTAGGGGAGATAGCCCCTTCTAATGAGGATGACGAGGGAAATTCTCAGTCAGAGGTGAGCTTTGATAGTGACCTCAAAATATATTGACCACTCGGGACCTGATGCACCAAGGGGGACCTTCCAAGCCACCTAAGGCGCATGAGACTAGAGGAGGAGAAAAAGAAACAATCAAAGTCGTGAGAAGCTGAATGGCAAAAGAAACCCTAAGACCTACCCGATTGCTTCACAAAGTACAAAAAGAGTGATGGAATAGTGGTGTTAGTAGGAGCCAAATGGAAAAGGCAAGCAAGTGAACCCATGTACAAAGGCTAAGGAGGTCAACTTGGCAAGAGAGGAGGATAAGCCTCGACCCATGTACATAGTAGATGACCTAACCAAGAAGGAAGAGAATGATCTCATGACTCTCTTAAGGGATTTTGCTGATGTGTTTGCATGGTCCTTAGATGAGCTGAAGGGAATGGATCCAAGCATAGTGACTCATAACATTCCTATGGCCTTTGAAGTGGTACCAGAGTCAAGCAACAAAAATATTTAATGAATCCTAAGCATGCTCACATAGTAAAGGAAGAGATTGATAAACTATTGAGGGTAAGATTCATTTATGAGATAGAGCATATATACTAGGTATCACCCATAGTCATAGTCATGAAAAAGAATGGGAAGATTCGAGTGTGCATAAACTATAAGAAGGTCAATGCAGCCACCAAGAGAGACAGCTATTTGTACCATACACAAAGCACATGCTACATAGAGTGGCAGGACAGGAAGATTGCAACTTTTTCGATGTCTTCTTAGACTATAACCAAGTGCAAGTCCATTTGGACAATAGGAACAAGATGTCATTTGCCACTGAATGGGGGGTGTTTGCCTACATAGTCATGCCATTTGAACTGACCAATGCTCCTACTACTACCTTCCAACGCCTCATGTGTGCCATCTTCATGCTCAATAAATGGTTGGTCCAAGTCTTTGTCAATGGTTTGTGCGTCCACATCAACTGGAAAGACCACTTGGAAAAGTTGTGAATAGTCTTTGAACGGTGTCAACAATATGGTCTCTCACTGAACCCCTTAAAGTGTCAGTTTTGGGTAAAGCATGGTTGTATTTCAGGGCACGTTGTGTCAAGGAATGGGATAGCCATAGACTTCTCTAAAGTCAAGGTGATTATAGACCTCCTCCCTGTGACCAACTTCAAGGGTGTTGAATGTCTCTTAGGCTACACTGGATCCTACTAGCGGTCTGTATTGAGCTATGCCTTGATTGCTAGACCTTTGTATAAGCTATTGATAGTATTTGAGTGGACTGACAAGTGTCAACACGCCTACAAAAGGCTTAAACAAGCTCTAACTTTGGTTAGATTGGTCCATTACTTTCCACGTGCACATTGACACATCAAAATTTTCCATGGGGGCAGTGTTGTGCCAACCTAGTGAACAAGACTATCTAGTGCGTTGAGAGCTGGATTTTAGGACTCATTTTTTAAGTAAAAAAATGCCTGAGAGGTATAAGAGACCAATTTTTCATGGAAAATGAAACGGTTGGGATTGACGAACTGGAGTTTTCCTAGATAGACTTTGATGCTGGGAACGCAACACAATTCTTGGTTCATCGATCGGAGTCCATTTAGACCCCCATTTAATCCTTGCAAGGTTTCATGTTCTAAAGTAGCTATGTGATCCGTGGAGCTGAAAAGTGCGTGCATAGAGGCTATCTTCATAGATTTCGATGCCATAGAGCCGACCATCAAGTCCGTTCGTGAATCGGACTTCCCTTGGGCCTTCGTTCAACAAAGAATTGCTTGCATGCAAAGTGTAAGAACTCAAAATTTGAATTGGATATTGTAAGATTTAAACCTTAATGTCTTAGTTAAGGTTTTAAAAGCCTAAAAATTGAATCAGGGGGGGGGGGGACCATTTTTTTCGATGCCCCATTCTTGATTTAAAAATTGGCATTAAGGGGAGGCAAGAAGGCAGTACGATGAACATTTTTCATGCCATCTAGCAAGAAACAAATTAGCAAATGATGCAGTAAATTGAAAGATCAAATTTTAGTATTTCTCTCTCCTCTCTCCTCTTGTTGTGTGTTTCCATGGTTGATTTTATGAGAGAAGGGGGTGGGTTGAGATGAGATATTTTGATCGTAGGATGATGCTAGAGCACGGAGGAGGATAGATCAAGGTTGAAAGGATCGTCAAGGGCTGTTGGGAAGTGCCAACGTGCCTCCAATCACGAGATATGTATAATGTAAGGCACGGTTCTATGAGTAAGTCGTAAATCTAATTGTTTTATCATGAATTTCGATAGGTAAATGGTTGAATATGGTTGTATTTGGTTGCCAATGCTGTTATTTATAAAAAATATTAAAGAAATTAAGAAAAATCAGTCATCTAATAATTTCTTTATAAACATGCAAAACATGCAACATTGTGGTTTTAAGGAAAATCATGTGGTTTTGGGATTTTGTTGTGCATATCGTGTTCCTATGGGATGAAATGTGATAGAAAAATAATTCTCAATAAGCTTGATCAATCCAAATCAGTAAATGAGAAAATATTGATATTTATCAATAAATAAATAGTAAAAAAAAGACAAATAAGTTTTTGCATCCGAAAAATAGAAAAAAAGCACATTTATGTTTGTGAATATATGATAAGTCTAAGGTACGAGGTTTTTAGCCTTAGTTCAACCCTATCTTTTTGTTAAAGTGGGTATTTACTCCTTTTATGAAATACATAAAAAAAGCTCTCTAAACCTACCAGCAAATGCATAAACTTAAGTAGTAGGGAGAAAGGGGTGTTGAGGGGGCTGATAATACGCTGAATTTTGATGTTTTTTCTTATGCATGGCATATAGAACACATGTGGTTTAAATTTAAGAGGGTCTAGTAGGTAGCACGAGCATGCTCGATACTGGCCCTAAGCAATGCAACAATCTCGTTTAGAGTAAAGGCATGAAAATAAATGTTTCTGCACCTTCACAATGCTGATTGTCAATAAGGAAAAATGCTTGAGCATTATAAATTATACACAATTGTATTGCATGCACACATGGTATCATCCTGGATGCACATCATCAATTGTTTTCATGAGCAATGACCTATGTTGAGGAGGTGAGGTACTCTAAGCTGTAGGGTTAGTGGTTCGTTTCCTTTGGGGGATACTCAGTGATGAATATATTACATCTCCTAGAACGACTAACTAAAAGAGAGAATTATGTGTCGTATGTGCTTTATGTGTTCACACGGTGCATCTTGGGGCGGATCCCCGTGGTGTTGGAGAGCCGTAGTGGGGCCGCAGCAATTAGCCGAGGAGCGCCCCCTTTGTCTGTGCTTATGTGGTGTATTACACTGTTATGGGTAGGGAATCCCTCTAAGGAGTGTGGGAAGGGTTAGTGGTTGGATTATAACCCATACAAATGCAAAAGTTATGTATTAGAGGTTAGGGTAGTATACCCCTTAGACGCTCCTAATGGCCCCCGCCAGACCGTGTGGGGTGGTTTGGGTGCATAGTAGAGGCCCCGGCTAGTGCCATAGAGCCAGTGTTGGTGGGTCTATTTTAGGTCTCACGAGATGGTGCATTTGCCAAGGGTCCCTAATAAGTGGCGGTCTTTGAATCTCATTCTACAAGAACCAATTTATTAGTGTATGCCAAAAGGTAGTGAGGTAGATTCAAAAGACCATCAATTTGAGCTTTAGAAGCAAGAAAGGGCTATAGTACAGGCTTGACGGTGGGTTGAAATTATTAGGAGATATTGTCTGCAAAGGAGTAGTCCAATATCCCTACAAGGGAGGAGGGGTCTTAGTAACCCTAGCCCCATGTATAGTCCATTACGAGGAGGACGAAGTTCTAGTATTTTCCCTCTCCTAGTTAGTTAGTCCACTTTGAGTGGGATGGTAGTTCCCATCATTCAAAATCCTTTAGTGAATCCAGTTGTTACCATGGTGCAACCCATTTTGCAATCCCAGTGGACTTGCTAGCCCCCTTGGGATTTCCTCTACCCATTTTTAATTGATTAGCAAAGGAAGATGCTGAACTTTATATTAATGAATTCCAAAAGTTAATGTTTAATTGTCAAATCCAAGATGAAGGACACTTGATGATATTCTTTAATATGACTGTGAAAGGACGAGCTACAGTATGGTATCATAGCCTAGAGGGTAGAACCATAACTACGATTGATTTATTTTTTGTGGCCTTTTGAAGAGAGTTTGCCCCTGAAAGGGGAGGTCAATATACTAGCTACATGTTCTTAATGTAACACGTGAAGAACTCACGAGAATATTCGAGGCTATGCCAAGAATTGAAGGAAGTATTTCATAAGTTGCAAACATATATTCCTATTCCAATTGCTACTCACTTGCAGTACTTTTTGCATGGGCTGAACTTTAACATTCAAGTGCAGTTGAGCAGTCTTGCTATTGCTGACATTGATATGGCTATTACACAAGGTAGAGGAGAGATGGTCATGAATACAAGTGGCCTATACCTTTAGGGCAAATTGGAATCCGAGTCTAGGTGTTGGAAATACTTTGGCATTGATGAATGGAGGTGAATGGACACATGTGAGTACTTCTAATGGGAGATGAAGCATGTTTCAAAATGTGCCCATGTTGCAAGCTCCTCCTAGTGTGACCATGCATATGGCTAGTCAAATGGCTCCACCAAGTGTTTGAGGCCAAACAATAAGTTCTAATGGTGTTCTAGGGAATCAACAACCAATTCCTAATCAAGTGGTTAGGCCAATGGAATAACGGGTAGATGATTGCATTCATGAGTCAAGTGCCCCAAATGTCCTTGGCAAGCACTATACTGACATGATCACCAAACAATATAAACAAATAGTTGTTGATGTCAATTTCCTTTAGAAGTAGTAGAATTTGATAGGGAGTCGATGCCTTGAAGAGGTGCCCCCTCAAGATTCATTTGTAAGTGGTGTGGTGACCAACATTTCCCTAGGAATTGTCCAAATGTTAAATGTGACATATGGGGGAAGTCCGGCCACTTAGCTAGTACCTATTGGAGCAAGATTAGATCTCTCTAGCAAGGAAGTAAACAACTAGGTCCACTAAACCATGGAGTGCAAGGGACTAATCTCCAGCAAGACAAGGGATCGAAACAAATATTGCAAAGAGGGAAAGCTATGATAGAGGGGCTATGTAATGGTAGTGGAGTCAGCATTATTGAAGCAATTTGTGTCAAAGGCATTGAAGATTCTAATCTATGGGTTGTTACGAGAGGTCAAAAGGGTAAAGATGGTGACAAAGACAATGTAAAACTTGTCGAGGAAAAACCTAAGCAAGATGATAAGGGGATGCAAGTCCGTAATCCCGACATGGAAGGAAGACCTCTAAAAGCTGTAGATGGTAAAACTGACACCAAGAAGGATAAGGAATTGCCAAAGAAGAATGCAAAAGCCAAGAAAGAGGCAATAAAGCCTATTCAAAGACCAAAGAAGAGAATGGTCTAGCGGGAGAAGAGAGCTATTGCCAACTATCATGAATTTGATTTAGCGAGCTCTCTTTGTGAAGTTAAGCTAAATGTAAACATCTTGTAGTTGATTAAGTTATCTCTTGGAGTGCGTAAAGAATTTAAAAAGATTCTATACACAGGGTATATCATGGAGCCCTTGGGAATAGTGCAGGTAGGAGATGATTGGTTTGAGCATGTTGAAAAGTATTATTGTCCAAGAGTAGTAGCATATGTTGATAGAATATTAGTGGATCATGCTATTGTGGATACGAGATCCTTTGTCAACATTATGAGTTGAGAATTGATGGAGAGGCTAGGGTTAGAGTTCAAAAAAGATGCCTCCATGATTCTCTGAATGGGTGATGACAGTTTAAGACAACCTGAGGGTTGCATTACTAAAGTCCACATGAATGTTGTCAATGTGGAATGCATTCTAGACTTTAGGGTGATTAGGTTCACGGGGGTGGCCTAGCTATCAAGTATTGCTAGTAGGCCATGGATCTTACAAGCAGATTCTCAGGTTGATATAACTACTGGTTGGTTGATCTTTGGTAGAGGTGCTAGACGTGTAGTAGTAGATGCCTACCCCTGAGTCTCCTCAAAGTGAGAGAGTTCATTTATCCTCTATAGAGATAGATACATTGGAGGATGTAGCTAGTAGTGAGATGGCATCAAGTGATGAAGCCAACGAGGGTCCACTACAGAGGATATCTATCAAGTAATTTTGAATGAGCCAATAGAGGCTTAAGAGAGGATAAGAGATGCAGATGTTTGAACCTTGGTATATTGAATGATTCAGAGCCAATTAAATTAGGGTCCATGCTCAATTTGGAAGAAAGGAAGGATCATGTGTCCTTGATTTAGGAATTTTGCAACATCTTTGTTTGGAGTTATGATGAGCTGAGAGGTATTCCTCCTAGCTTGGCTATTCATACCATTCCCCTAAAGAAAGGTAGCTACCATGTGCGACAAAAATTTAGGCATATGCCTTTCAAATTAAGAGACATGCTATTCGAGGAGCTCACAAAATTATGGAAAGCTAGCTTGATATTTTTGGTAGTACAACACATAGAATGATGTTCACCAATTGCCATTAAGAAGAATAATAATAATTAGATTTTGCTTTGTGTAGATTTTAGAGAGCTTATTAAGTAAAAATTTAAGGATTAATATCCATTGTCATTTATTAATCAAATTTTGGATCAATTAGCAGGTAGATAAATTTATTCATTTATGGATTGCTTTGCTAGATATAACTAAATGGCTACTGCAGAAAAAGATAAGCTAAAAACGATGTTTATCACTGTCTTTGGTACCTTTGCGTATCATGTGATGGCCTTTGGGTTATGCAATGCACTTGGATCTTGGCAATATATAGCTTGATAAGACTTTTGGTGACATCTCCCTAAAGGATTTAAAAGTCTTTATCGATCATATGGAGGTAGCCACCACAAGGGAAAGATAACTAAGTCTTTTAAGGAAATGTTTTGAACATTGCAAACAGTTATGCATTGCTCTTAATCCACGAAAGTGCATCTTTGGGGTGCCCTATGGGTTATTACTGGGCTATGTGGTTAGCTCGGATGGCATGACCCAAGATAGATAAAATTTATAGTCACTATGAGTCCGCCATGTAGTTCAAAAGAGGTACATAGCTTTCTGTCTCATCAGAGGGGTATTATCAAAGATTTATCAATGCACTGGTAGAAAGGACATTGTTATTGATGAACTTGTTATCTTTTAACTATCTGTTTAATTGGAGCAAAGCTTGCTAGGCCTCTTTTGAGGACGTAAAGCAGGAGCTAGCGAAAGCACCAATCCTACAAGCACCCAAAAGAGGTGAAGTTTTCTATATATTTTTAGCAGCAACAATGCATAGTATCAACATTATTTACCAAAATTTGGGAAGAGAAATGGTATCATCCAATAGCCTTTGCTAGCCAAAAATTGGGGATATCTGAAATTAATTACACTTATACAAAGAAATTGTGCCTTGGGATGGTTTTTGCGACAAAGAAATTTAGGCACTCTATTCTCTATGAGAAGGTGGTATTCTTTACAAAGGCAGAGGAACTTAGACTATTGATGAACAACTTGTAGCCACTTGATCGTTTAGCAAAGTGGTTAATTACTTTGCAAGAGTTAGATTATGAGATTAGGAGTAAGGCACCAAAGCTATAGGGTATTGTGGAGTGCCTTGTGGATTTTGGGGAGGCAAAGGAAATTATGGTTGAAGGGAGTGACATTGAATTTCTATTCAAAATTGATACAACTTCCATCCCTTCCTACTATGTAGCTATAACACATTATCTATATCTAGGGGAATTTGGGGCTGCTCTATCAACATCTAAGAAGAGAAAGATAAGCACTATGCTTTTCAATTATAGCGAGTGTCTTGTATTCAAAAGGGGTGGATGAGATTTATCGCCGATGCATAGCACCTAATGGGTACCATTCATTCTTGAGGAATGCCATGATTTAGCATGTGGAGGACTTTTTGCTAGATGGCTCACTACCTAGAAAGCTCTTTGTGGTGCTGGATATTGGTGGCCATTGATTTTCTAGGATGCTTTCAGTTATGTTAAGCACCATGATATTTGTCAAAGACATGATGCTAGGGAGAATTATAAGCAGCCACGAAAACCTATTTTAGTTACATTACCCTTAAAAAAATGGGGGTATGGATTTTGCTGGACCAATACACCCTTCATCGACTATGTAGAAGTGTTATATTATTGTAGCAACGGTTTGAATCTCGAGCAACGATGAAGGATAATGCTAAGAGAAAAAGCCTTGAATGTAAGAGGAAGCACACAATAATAAGCACACCGTAATATGTAGTAGCAAGAAAAGTTCCCAAGCACATTGAAATTCATTTTGTAAAAGAGTGACAGTCATACAAATTGTAAGAATGAGAGGCGTGAGTTGAGGCCTACGCTAATAGAGGAAGGAGAAGAAAAGAGAGTAGGCTGGACCAAAAAGAGGGATGGATGCCAAGGAAGGGACAAGGGCATGTATAAGGTCAATAAGTGAAGAAAGAAGCTCAGATTGTGTGGGAGGGAGTGAGGGACAATGGAGAAGCTCTTCTTCTCCTCTATTCATCATCATCTCTTTTCGTTACTTTTTTTTGCCATTTGAGGGGTTGTTTTAGACCCTTTTTTAGACGGTGTCATGCCGCTACTTGGACACAGTGTGAAAAACTCTAGAGTGCATCGTCATATGACTTTCTTATTGATCTAGAGAGTCAATGCCATATTAATCATTAGTGTCAATGTCCATAGTATGGATGGGCCAAAAATACTAGATTTTTTTACAAAACTAGCATATTTTTTATATTTTGGATATTATTTCTTGGAAATATCCTAAGAAGTTATGGAAACTTCTAGAATAGGGTGTCATGCAAAAATCAAGTTACTTTTTCAACCAGTTTGGAAGATTTTATGAAAAAAAGAAGGATTGGCAAAATCGTGCACACGACACAATTGTAGTTTACAAGTAGCAAACAACACTCCAAACTACTGGGAGAAGAAGGAGCGATTTGAAAGAATTCTAGTTAGGTGTCTTGGGGTTTTACCCCCCTTTTGGAGCCAACAGAACTATCAAATTTGTGGTCTGAGCAACAAAGAAGAAGGTACTATTTCGATGTACATTTTTGGTCCACAAGGGAACTCCAGGAGATCTAATGCTTGGAGATTGCTTCTGAGTAGTGTCAAACTAGGAATTTTAGGTTTTATCAATACATAGTGCATGCACGGCTATGGAGGTCAAAGCTCAGAGCTTGGAGATGGAGTTTTCTCAAGGTCACATCTTGAATCATGGAGCCATTGGTGGATTTGTGGGAGGAAGTACTTGATTGGATTCGAAGTTGAGCTTACTACATTGGTTTGCGGAAGAGTGCACACGGCTATGTGAGAGGTAGCCATAACTCATGGCTTGAAACGCTTGAAGCAATAAGCGATCCATGGGTCTTGGTGGTTTGCTTGCAAAAGGGCAATGATAGTCATGAAGCTATCACCTAGCCGCCAGATATATGTGAAACTTTATAAAAAATCTAGATCTACCATTTGCAACAATATATTGACTCAAAGCTTGGGTAGAGAAAGTATGCTTACCTAGCTTATCTTGTTGTAGTTCACAATACCTTGATGAACATCACTCCACAATCCATGAAATGCTACTTGGTTGGATCCACATCCTCATGTCAACTTTTGTATGCAATCAGCTAGAGGTGAAGATGGAGAAAAGGGGGAAAGATAGAGTGAGATAACCCTCACAACATGTCTCTTAATCTCTCCCAAATCAGCCTCATATACACACCCTTAACCTCACCTCTCACCATGAAGGGATGGAAGTGGAATGGAAAGAGTTTCTCTCTATCAAGTTTCTTAATCTCTCCCTCTCCTTCCCTCTCACACAAACATGAAAAGAGAATAAAAAATAAAGAGTCCCAAAGTTTTCATGCACATGAATAGCCTTCTCTATTATTTTTCATCCTTTATATATATGAATTTTAGGGTTTTTGACTCTCATGGGAATCTAGCCTATTTTTGTGGCCTCATGACTAGTCTTCCCTTATTTTCTCACCTTCACTAAGACTATGAACCATGCTAGGATGAAACTAGATTGATCACCTTTCTTTATCCTTGGAATTGTATCAACATCAATATAATTTGTATGGGATCAAGTGTGGCTCTTAGATTTAAATTACAAAATAATAGTGCAACTACTTCATGCCTATTGTCGATTATGGTTTTTGAATTATCTAGTGTAATCAAAATAATATAATGCATTCCTATTGAGATTGGTAGATTGCATTTCTTAATGATTGGCACCTTATTGCTTTTTACAAATAACAATCATTCCCTTAAGAATGTGCCTTGACATATAGAGGAGAACCATTTAAGGATATTATCCCTTTATCAATACATAGAGGAGAACCATTTAAGGCCATTATCCCTCTAGCTAATGCCTCTTAGCAAGAGTATGTGAGGCTTTATAGGTTAAGCAAGACTTTGGAAAATATGGTACTAGTGTAAAAGGGGCCTATAAAATTCTCAGGTGGTGGACCTATAAGAAATGATCTATATAACGTATATTCAAAGGATATTAAGAAATACCATTTCTTTACATGCTATAAAACCATAAAATGACCTCTTTCACTTTACTAAACTTATGGATTTTTTTCAAATCGTAAATAAAAATTCCGTTTTGTAAAATAGTTTGTTAGATTTTACTAAATGGAGAGAGAGAGAGAGAGAGAGAGAGAGAGAGAGAGAGAGAGAGAGAGAGTATTCTCTTGAGAGAAAGAGACTAAATCAATTGGATAGCTCAGTCATCACAAGAATCAACCTCCAATGGAACTCTTCTTGAGGTCCATTAGGGGAATTAGCCATTTCTTTGATCAAAATGATAGGGTGTTTACACAAGCTTGAAGCTACATGCAACCAACATTCTCATAGAGGGTAACTCATGCATGTCTTCAAATGTCAGGACTACTGTGTATCATCATGAAAAGCAAGTTAATGTCCCCTTCATCATGGAGCCCTAAACTTTGGCTCCATCCACCCAAATATCATGACTAGATGTGGACCTATCCACCATTTCCATGTGCTCTAAGCTTCAAACATTGATGCTCTTCTTTTCTCTTACCCTGCCATCCTCTATAACCCTACTTTCCAACATCTTCATCCAAATAAGCAATGGATGTGGCAGCCCCATCAACGAATGAAGAGGCAACATTTCTCATGAGACAGAAATCCTTCTGCTCCAAAATAAATATGCTAATTGCACCTATCAAAGTGTAGACATTCTAGATTCTAACTTCTTGGATGCTTATGGGGCTTTCCTCCACTCATTAAGAAGATTTTGGAGAGACATCTAGAGGCTAGGAAAATCATAGTCACAACAAGAGAGAAGGAAGACACCTTGAAAAACCATGTGAAGGCTAGCATGAACAAAACAACTTCAACAACCACTCACCCTAGAAAAAAGGTAAACTCTATTTGATCAATGGGATTCAATACTAAAAAGAGGTATCTACTGATAGAATGTTGATTAGGCTATGCCGTGGCCCTCATTCTCCAATAGAATGCTTCAAGAACTAGGCTAAATTTAATTAGGAACCATTAGGTGGCTAGGTTGTGGTAGATCAATACCTTGCTAATAATTGTTCTATTTTCTTGTTAATTATGAGGAGGCTACACTGAAATTATTAGGACAAGATGAGTTGATGGTTAAGAATTCTCTATTAACATTGTTTAAATGGTCTTCTGAGTTTAGTTTAAATAGGCCTAAACCCACTAAACTCCCCATTTGGGTAGACCTATCTGACTTGTGTAATGAAGGGGACCTAAAAGAGAGAGGGAAGGAAGAAGATTGCAGAAGAGAGAGAAGAAGAGACCAGAGGAGAGAGAAATACTAGGAGAAGAGAGAGAAAGAGGGGAGAGAGAGAGGGGAAGCCATGGGAGCTGAAGGTGAAGGTGAGGATACAGATTTGTATTTATCAAAATGGTACCCTAATCAGGTCCTTGTACACCTTAGATACCCCACCAGTGTAATCGGGTATTCGCATGTGCTAACCCCGTGTTAACCTCGTGTAAGACCCTCTAATCCCATTCTTTACAACTTGTTGATGTAACTCCATCCCTACTTGACTAAGTTTCCCATTTCAGTAGAACCACATGACTTGCCCATGTATCTCCATCCCTATCTCAAAAATACCACCTCTCCATTGGGTAGGATTCTCACAAAAAGGCATGTGAATATTTGGAACCCAAGATGGCATCTACAAATATTAGTTGAATTGGGCTTAGTAGCCCATCTCCCAAACAATTTAGAAACCATAGATGAAGTTGGCATGCATGTTTTAGATCAACTTTTGGGATATAAAATCCTTCTAAACTCCTATTTTAAATGTTTTAAACAAGGATAGCTCATCAAAGATGAAGGCTTTCAAATAGTAAATAATAACAAAGCTAAGAAAAATAAATCTACTAATTCTAAAACTAATAAACTCAAGAATCAGAACAAGTTTTCTCCCTTGTCATGGAATTTATGAATCTTGAGGAGTGTGGTTCTCAAAAGAGAGCGTCCCTTAAAGGGAAAGAAAATGCTATAGAAAATGATCCCCCCATGTAGGTCCAAGTAGATATCTATTCGGATGATGAAGATGAGGAATTGCTTGATAGTTCTTAGTTCATGAGGGACCTAAAATTTGATTTTGAAAAATATTATGATCTTAATTCTATTCCTAATGAGGTTAACATGATGCAAGTAAAGAAGGAATCCCTTCCTACCAAATCTGCTAATAAATAGAAATATCCAAGACAAAGTGAAAACAACTCCACCTCCAAAAGATGCTTCTCAAGGGTTAGGGTTAACTCCTCAAACTCAAAAAACCAAGCCTTAAGATAAAAAAATCCAATGAGAGGAACATTAATGGTTAAGTCAATAAACATCGTTTCCTAGAAGATGAAGGGTTTGACCAACCCAATTAGAGTGAAAACTATTAAAATTTGGTTAAGTAAAAAAAATCTTACTCCTAACTTTGTGTACTTGCAAGAGATTAAAGGTACATGAACCACGCCAACAAGAATCTAAAAAGCATCTCTTCAATATATATCTGCCATGTAAGGGTCCATCCAAGAGGTAGTGGGGATATGATAATTGAGGTACACCAAAATGTTGTAAGCATGATCTCCTAGGTATGTATTGACCCTCTTCACCAATGGATTACTATGTACATTAAAGATGAAGAAATATTGGCAATTATCTTTGTTTATGCAAACTATCATTTTCTAAAAGGGTTGACATATGGAAGTCCCTCCAACCAATCAATTGCCTTACCATCTTAGTAGGATACGTCAATATGGTCAATGTGGAGGCAGAAGCTCAAGTAGGACCATAAGCAAGTGGAAGCAAGGGAGGTGCAAGGTATGGAGGATGAAGTAAGAGAGTAAGAGAGAGAGACTCAAGATGTGAGAAAACCAATAGTCACCATGTGTGATCGACCTTCCCTTATTTGTTAGTCACTTGAAAGAATAAATAATGAAGAATGAAGTGACAGTGATGGGTGCCCTCCTCCACTTGCAATGTATAGGTGTGTGGGTATTGTAAGTGTAGTGAATACATGGATATCATAGGCACAAGTACCTTGAACCCCAACAACCTCCCACTTAAAGGAAAATGGGCCTCTAATAAGGAGAGAAATTTAAAAAAGTAACAAAGTACAAATATAAATAAAGTACAAAAGGGTGAGAAATGATGTCATCTCATCCTATTCCCATCATCTTCCCAAGGAAGGAAAAATGTTCCATTGATAGACTTTTAGTGAGAAGATTTGCAAGATTTTGGTTAGTTGAGATCTTAACAAAGCTCAATGGAATTTTCCTCAATGACTTCTTTAATATAGTGGTAATACCCTTGATGTTCTTTGCCTTTGCATGAAAGACCACATTCTTGGCCAATTAAATAGCACCCATAGAACCCAAAAGTACTTTAGGGACCACATCAGTAATACCAAACCTAACCAAAGAGCCTCCTTGTAAGCCTCAATGATTGCAACATACTCTACCTCTGTAGTAGATTGGGCTATGCATTTCTCCACTCTACACATCCAAGAAACAACACCTCCAGCAAAGATAAAGACAGAGCTAGAGATGAACTTCCTACTTCTTACATGTCTTGCATAATTTGATTTAGTATATCCCATGGCTCTTGTATCTTCACCACCATAACATATGACTATATATGTAGTGCCCTTAAGATATCTCATGATACCCTTCACAGTATACCAAAGGTTCTTGCCAAGTGTGGCCATATAACGTGCCGGAATGCCCATTGAAAATGTTATGTCAATATGAGTAGTTGTCATGGCATACATCAAATTTCCCACTCTGGATGCACAAGGGATCTTGGCCATCTTGGCCTTCTAGTCATCAAAATATGGGCAATTGGCATGAGTAACCTTCACATGACAAGGTCAAGGACATCCAACAAGCTTGACATCTTGCATATGAAACTGCTCGAGGACCTTTTGGATATACTTCTTCTATGACAAGTAAAGGAGCCCCTTAAAGAAATCGTGCGTAATGCATATCCCAAGAATATCTGAGGTATATCACATGTCTTTCATCTCAAAGCTCTTCTTGAGCTAATTTTTCAAGGCATCCAACTCATCATGAGCTCTTCTAGTAATCAATATATCATCCACATAAAGTACCAAAATTATAAGATTATCATCATGGGCCTTCTTTTGCATAAACATAGATCCATATCACTATGGGTATATCCCTATGAATGTATGAAAGAATCAAACTTGTGGGGTGCCTACTTAAGGGCATAAAGGCTCTTTCTTAACTTGCACATTGGGTGTTCCTTGCCTTTTTTCTCAAAGCCCTTAAACTATTGCATATAAATCTCATCATGCAAGTATCCATGTAATAAAGCTATATTTACATCCATTTGATATAGGTAAAAGTCTAACTGAGCAACCAAATTTAGTACCAAGCGTAGGGTAGTCATTCTGATTGTAGGAGAGAATACCTCATCAAAGTCAATACCACGCTCTTGCTTAAAACCCTTAGCACAACAACCAATCTAGCCTTATATGCTTGCTTGGGATGTCTAGGGATACTTTTTAACTTGTACATCCAATTGCATGGCAAAGCACACTTTCCACTATGTAAATAAACTAGATTCCATGTATGATTTTTTTGTTGTGAGTCATACTCTGATTGCATAGCCCTCTCCCAAGAGAAAATAGATCCAAGATCTAAGCAACTCAAAAGGAAAAGGACTTTCACAAGCTGAGTGGTCTCCTCTTTCTCTTAAATACCTTGTTGACCTTTAAGGTTTTCTTATGGTGCTTTTTTTTATTTTTATCTCAACACAAACATCTCCTCCAAGAGAATAATTGCTTTATCTAAAAAGTCAATACAATTTGAAAAGCCTCTAAAGTGAAGTCACCAAGTCACATGTCATGTGGGTAAAACCAAGATGCTACAAATACTTGCTAATGTGAGCATTCCATGCTCTTGGTGCTTGTTTCAGCCCATACAAGGCCTTTTTCAGCCTGCACACATGTTTGGGATAGTTAGGGTGTACATACCCTTCACGCTATTCCATATAAACCTCCTCAACCAAGTCACCATTTAGAAAGGCATTTTTCACTTCCATTTGCCAAATCTTTCATCCCTTTGAAGCTGCTAACACAATTATTGTTCTCACTATTGCCATCTTGGCAACAACTAGGCTAAAAGTTTCCTCATAGCTCAATCCATATTGCTATACACATCCCTTGCAACCAACCATGCTTTATACGTGTACCATCTGCCTTACACTTCACTTTGTAAACCCCTTTATGGCCAATGGTACTTTGTCCTCAGGCAGACTGACCAATTCCCATGTGTTATTTTTAGTCAATGCTGCATACTTCTCATCCATGTTAGCACACCGATTTTTATCTCCAACTGCCTCATTGAGTTTCGTAGGCTCACTATAGCCTGACACTTTGGTCATATATGCACAATGTCTCACTAAATACCCACAGTATGTCAGCCTATCAACTAGTTTCCTGACCCTTTCAAATCTTCCCAACTGTGGTTCACTATATGATTGCCTCTCATGAGGTAGCACATACCTGCTATGCCTTACACTAGGCGTCATAACCGATGATATGCCCAATTCACTGTCTAGGCTGTCACTGCCAGGTGAATCATATAGATGTAAGAGGACCAATAACATCATCAAGCAATTTTTCATTGCCTTCATCCAATCTCCCCCTCAATGACATATCCATGTCAGTGCATCCAACGTCATAACTAAGCAGTCGTCCTATCCAAGGACTAACAGTAGATGAACCACTACCTAAAGGGCCATTGATAACTATAGTGCTAACTAAAGGGTAATTTTTAGCATGAGTAGAGCTGGCTAATGCATTAGAAACCACTGCATTTAGAGCACCATACCAAGAGGCTAGCTCATCAAAAACTACATATCTGCTAATCAAAGTCTCTCGAGTAGACAGATTTTAGCACTTGTAGGCCTTTTTGTCTTGTGCATATCCAAGAAAGATACTCTTTACTACCTTGGGGTCTAATTTTCCATCTCTTTTCATCAGGCACATGAACATATGCAATGCAACCAAACACTTTAAGGTGGTTGATGTCAAGTTTTTGCTTATACAATTTCTCATACAAAGACAAATCATGAATTCTAGTTGTAGGTATTCAATTCAATACATAGACTGCAGTAACCACTACTTCAACCCAATATCCATTTGGAATATTCTTTTCATTTAGCATTGCCCTAGCAGCTTCCATAATGATATGATTCTTTCACTCAGCCATGCCATTCTGCTGAGGTCTGTAACTGCATGTGAGCTGCCTTTTTATGCCATATTTGGTCAAGTACCTTTCAAACTCTTTTAGAGACATATTTCCACCTCTATCAGACCTCATACATGGAATGTAGTAGCCAAACTCATTTTCATCATGTTTCTTAAAATCCTTGAATACATCAAGTACCTCATCCTTATGTTTCAAAATGTATAGCCATGTATACCAGGCGACTGAAATAATCAACGAATGATACATAATACCTAGTACCACCAAAAAAGGCATTATGGGATGGGCCCATACATCCATATGTATCAATTGTAAAGGTCACAAACTATTTTTGACATGCCACATAAAGGGAAACCTTGCATGTTTCCAAACTGGCAGGTGGAACAAACATGTCCTAAATCATTGTACTTGAACTTTGGCAAGCCAACTACAACCTACTATTATTGCATTTCTTTTAGCCTCTCAACATTTACATGACAAATGCATTTGTGCCAAATTTCTACATCTTATATTTCTCCACTATCATGGGCAAACATGGTTCCTTTCAACTCAAGAATAGACTCATCAAGTGTGAACATCCTGCCATCTCTTTTGTCTCTAACAATCAATTTACAACCATTTCTGTACTCTTTAATAAAGCAACCATCCTTGTTCAACCTCACTTGTAAATTTTGTTCTTCCATCTGACCAACAAACAGTAGGTTCTTAGTGATCATGTGACAACTAGGAGCCACCACTACCTCTAGGTGATCTCCCCCTGTCTTGAAAGGCTCCAAATCCGTGTTGAACTTGCGCATTAGAACTCTACCATGCATTTTGCTGCTGCTATCCATGTGCATTCCAAGTGTCCCCTCTATCTCAAAAAGATCCACGACCTCTGCGCCACCTCTAGTACACTAACTAGAGTAAAGTACAATATCTCTTCCCTGAGAGGTACTAGAACTAGTGTTCAATCCAAGTTTGACTTCCTCATGCAGAAAGAGAGCAAGGAAAACATCCCAGTCAAGAGGTTCTGCTCTCACAGATATTGACATGTTAGATGCCTTATACTCATTGCCTAATAATCCATAGAATATAATTGCAATCATATCATCCTCTCACACTTTAGAACCAATAGTAGCAAGTTGGTGGTCTACTATGGTTTTTATCTATGTCGAATAAGCTTGGATGCTCTTGCCATTTCTAGACATATTATTAAACTATTGCTTCAATTTATCTTCCTTCCATAGTAACATTGCCATAATTTTTCATGAGAATATCCCAAGAATCCTTTGGGGGACTGACAGCTTATAATTTGCATAGACATCGCATCAGACATGCATAAAGAGAACCAGTGTAACACTTTGCTTGCTCTTCCCAACCACTATTGTTGTTGGTGAGCTCTTCGCTGATGTCCATATGCATACATGACATCTATAGAGTCAATACATCCACCTAGAGTACTCAGACACTAGCAAACCGCTTTATGGGAACCCTATCAAGATGTCTACTAGATGTGTACTATATTACAGTAGTAAAAACATAGTCATACTAAGGTCAGTGCAACCACAAAATAGCTCAAATTTATCCTAACGTACTAACATAGCATCTAGATATCAAGATAAGTCCAAATGGGCATCAACATACACATAAAAACCATGTCAACATGAAGACAAATCCTCTTACGTCAATAACAAATATTAGCCTATTATAACCAGTAGATATGCTTCAGTAACTAGCAATACATTAGCTCAAAATGGAGCAATCGTTGCTCAAACTATTTCAAATATCATCCCAAAGCAATCAAGCATCAATATTCCATTACAAAGGCTTTATTGAAGCATAGACACATCAAATGCTTGTTGAAAACAAAGTTTCTAGCATCCTATCTGATGTACATAGCCAATGGATGAGCTTAGGAAGCTCAACCTGATGCCAAGAAGAAAGCCACCAAATCCTAGAGAGTGACCAATGCCTTTGCCAAGGTTGTCAATGTGTATAAATGTCAAGAAGTGTGAAAACAACAAATAGCCAATCTGCATAGGTTTGTGCTAAATATCTCAAAATCTATGAAGAATTTGAAAAAACTTTCTTTTGCAAAGTTGTTAATCACCTCAAAACAAACATGGATTACATGTTGTTTCTCCAAAATCCATTTCTAGTGTAAGATATGGCTTCTACAAAAAACAGCCTGTTGCAGGAACACATTGATTTGATGACATGGTTGTTCTACTCCAAATGTTGGCCTTAATGCACCCAATCTAGGGCTCCAATACAATCCAATGAACCCCCTTTGCAAGCCTCGATAGGCTCTATCAGGGGTGTAAACTCTAGAAATACTAATACATACCACATCAAGTGCAAGCTATTACTGTCAATGAACCTCTACATGGTTCCTTCTCAAGCTGTAGGTCACAGTCACCTTCTAGCTTCCACATTCTTCAAGTCTGAGCTCTCATGTACAACAAAGCCGAGCTAACCTGGTTCTGATACCATGTCAAAGTTTTAGAGGGAGAGAGAAAGACATAGACATTGGAAACCCACACAAAGAGTAGTGTACTCTCATGTTCTTCTATCGAGGGGTTCACTAGGGTTTACCGTATGGTACCATGTGAGTGTAAGGGAGGGGGGTTATTTAAGGGAAGGAAGGTACATTTTATAAGGTAAGGTCCCATAAATAGGGGGTAGATAAGGGGTATTTTCATATATTTCTTGCACATAGGTGACGTCTCCTTATTACTACTAGTGAATCCCCCATGGTTCTTCTCTTCATTATTCATAACTCATAGACTAAAGTCTAGTCACACACACTTAACAGTATAGTCTACTGATTGACTATGTCACTAAATACGGTTGAGTCTCTAACTCATTTATTGGACACACATGATAGATGATGAAAATTGAGAGTATGGTTGTCAAGGTAGAGTCGGTGTCAGTGATCATGAGCCTGAATCTCAACAATTCTCCTCTCAATAGCTATAGATAAAATATCATCAAAGACAACCAAGACTATTGTGAATAAGTACTATAGCACTTTACTCATTATCAATGTTTGATCATAACACTGATACATGAAATAAATACATGATCGCGTAATGAAAGCAACCGGTACAATCATGGCAAGATACTACTACTACATAGAAAATGTCTACACAGATCACGTGACCAAAAAAGAAGAGTATGTGAGCTCCAGGGATCCAAGGGCGAGCTATAGATCCTCGCCATCCGAAACCTCGTCCCGCTGCAAAGGAGCATCGAATGGACTCTGCAAAAAAAGAAACAACTACACATCAATCCACCATACAATAATGCATTTTAATTAAACCTAGTAACTACAGACAAGAAAGATGAGTGACTTATAGGGCCACCACATCCATACAATCGATCGATCAATGTTGTGAGACCGTGCCTCTTTGCATATCGAGTCTCAAAGCCTAGTGAGATCATGGTTTGTAATGGAGTGCTGCAAAGAAAACAAAATACAACTATTAGAAACATGATTGTCAGTACAAAGGATATTGCAAAAAAATTAGCAAGCAGAACAAAATAAAAACTTACAAAGTCCTCCAGATATGTCCTGTGGCCGCCACTCCCAAGATGATGGACCACTCTAGCCTCTAGTCGTGCCCTCGCCACCTCGCGCTACTACCTCCTCCGTGAATGGCTAGACGTGAGTTGGTACTGGAAACTCCTCATGCAAGGATGCTACTATGTAGTCCTTGCTCCCCTCTGGTATGTTCTTCCAATGATCTAAGACGTTGTGCCAAAAAATTTGTTGGCACAACTCTCTCATACGAGCCATCACCCTCCTCCCCTAATCATTCATGATGATGGCTCCTGTCCTATCATCTACAAGGTAGGCATATCCCTCTGGGGAATGCCTAAGATGGGTCCTCTTCCACCTACGACTACTCTCTTGGGCATATCCAAGAGACCCCTATACATCTGGTGTACCTACGGGGATAGTATCTCTCGGAGTAGCACCCATAAGAGTGTCACCTGCAAACAGCTGAGCAAAAGCTAGAGTGGTTGGAGTAGATGTTCCCACAGGTGTGACAAATCCTACAGGTGATGCAACTCTAGGAGAACGACGAGACGGAGACACTGCGTCAATACCTCCACAACAACCACCTGAGCCACGCTCTCTCAAACCCCCACGAGGAGCGAGGAGTAGCACCTGTATCCTAAGCCAACCGCGGGCTCACTGCATCTAGGTCTCTGCAGCATCCCCCTGAACCACTCCCTCCATCTAGCCCAAGTCTAGAGCGTCAACCTCGTCTGCTGGAAACTGAAGCATCAGAGCGCGCGCCGAAGTAGATCTAATAGAATGGCCTGATGGTGTCCGAGATAGCTCTTGGTCCTCCATATCTTTGAATCTCACCATCTGATATCTGGAGACATATGCGTGAAGATCTCCTGTAGCTTTGCATCACTCATCCCTCATCTCATCATGATGATCTAAATATCCACAAAGGTCACTTGCACAGATAAAAATTGATGTTAGTATAATCAATATAAATCATATAAAGCACGGTAATATAAATCTTTTAAAAATAATCTTACTTAAAATGCATATCTTATGTACCCTTATAAGCAATTCGCCAATGAATTGAGTGGGTGGATGCTCCAAGTATGAAGTACCCTATGGCCCCATGTCAATCTCCTGACAGAACTCCGCATGCACTGGAAGGTCGATAGATATGTCACCACAAAAGGATGAGCCCACCTCATTCTCAAAGAATTCTTGGACTCCTATATTTTCATCATTGTTACCCGATGTTGGCTCCTCTATATGCTCCAAGCTTTCGGTGGCCTCCACCCCTTGCAATATTGACCCCTCTATTTGCATATTGTCCTCATCTATGCTTGGAACATCACTTTGATCAGATACTCTCGCACTTCGGGGAGCTGAAGGTATAACATACCACCATTGAGGTTGTCGAGGGTTTGGATAGAAAATTACATGTTCACAATCACGTACAAGAGAGATTTAACTATTGTGACATGTACCATGTTGTAATACAATTAAAAAACACATGAGTTCATGCACCTGTTCACAATGGGCCGGCAACACAAACGTGTCACATAAATCCGTCCATTTTTTTTCGGAATATATTTCAAGAAATCCAAATGGATCTCGTCGAACTGTTACTCCAGCTCCTTAAAGTACCACTTTGAACCACTGCACATCAGATAGGATCATGGAGAAGCTACGATAATCCACCGTGATAGTACTTTGCAAGTTTCCAAAATACTCCATCTCATCTATAACCGTGTTTGGATCCCTTGCGTGTTGTTGGCTCTCTTACCTTGCCATGATACCACAATCTGTTGTGGAGCGCATTTTGTCAATACGCTCCACGCAAAAATGTTGTCCACATGATCATAATGCAATATATATTTTGTACTGTACATTGAAACACTCAATTAGTTGTCACATATAAAATACAGATATGACAAACCCTAAACATGTCATCACCTTTGGACTACATCCCCTCAAGAATTCCCACTCCTCGGTTGAGACCTCCACCCCTTCGCGAGACGTTGTGGTCAAAGCTCCATGCAACCATCACGTTGACATAAACTGTGGCATCTCCTCCATGCCCTCGGGATATCGAATCGGTCGATGGCACATACTATATCGAAATTCAAATCGTGCTTTCTCTCGATCTTTCCTATTTTGGTGATACCTAGCCAGCCACATCTCCATAGAGGCATGGTGCAACATACAAAAATGATTCACTTTCTCCTCCATTGTAGCATCCATTCTTTTTTCTACCCCATTTCCAACCACCACATCTCCAGTCAATCTATCATCGTCCTTCAGCGACCATAGCATATTGTTGTTTGAATCCACCGTTGGTAGCCATTGTGAAATATGCACTAACGCCTCAGATACCAACCAAGCTTCAGCCATGCTACCTTTTGGCCGAGCTAGTTGTCGCACAAAGCCTTTCAAGGTTTTCATGAAGCGTTCCAAGAAGAACATCCATCATGTATGGATAGGTCCAGTAATCTCCACTTCATCTACAGGATGCACAAGAAGGTGAATTTGTATCATGAGCATGCTGGTAGGCATGCTGGTAGGCAGGTATTTCTCAAAGAGACAGACCGTCTCCATTTCTCCCCACCTTGCGGATTCAATAGAGGACGTCTTAATCTCCTTCTATGAGATCCATTGCACTAAAGTTGACAACCTGTAAATCACCCCACGTATTTCTAGAGTAAGGCATCCTTCGATCGCGATCGGTAGTACAAACTACCACAAATGAGGAAGCATTATAAACAAGGACTACACTCCAAATAGCAAAATATGGAGGCCACTTACAATCCATTCGTAGTACAAACTTGACATATCTTATGCCAGTCATGGGATTCTAGCCCTGATAATTGGTCGTCTTTAGAAAATGCGGACCTGAGAGAACGCATCATACTCGTCAGAGTGCGGATAGACTTGACTATTTGCTTCACAATGCGCTCTTCTTTAGTGGACAAAGCCTAAGGAGCGTGAGGTAGCTGCAAGTGACCATTAGCACTCGACTGCAGCCAAAGTGCCTCCATCTTGCCTACCTCCTTCAAATCCATTAGTGCCTCTATAGTGTCTCTCTTTCCTGTGATGTGGTCCCATAGCAAGCTACCCATGTTCTTGAAAATATGCATGGGATCCAACAAGTGGTTGATCTATAAGTGGGTCCAATATAGCAACTCGTAGAAAACTGAGAACCGTCACATTCCGTTTGGATGTGACTCCGTGTAGACCATTTTCAGCTCGTACCATTTTTGGGTATTCATACTACGTGCTAGAGGTCGTCCAAGAAAACCTTCCCTAAGTTCATGACCCTTTGGCAAGAAAGCGGCGTGTCCTTGATATACCATCTTCTTTTTGGTTGGTTACCTTTGGGAGTCTAACTATGGCCCACACAATGGACATGCATAATAACCTGAGGTAACTAGACCTGGCCTACTTACCTAAGCACTCTCTGCATCCCAGAAAGTCATGCATGATCCACATGAGAATGGCTCAAAATTGGCAG